>NW_015642853.1:244144-245579 GCF_001515625.1 Sinocyclocheilus rhinocerous | reverse complement strand
ATTTCAAGTTTTGTCTTCCGCCACATCCGCTCAGCTTTTCTGCATTGTCTTTTCATACTCTGAACTGCTGTTGATTTTCTCCAAGCTGATTTCTGTCTGCCAGTCTTCTTACTGACTTTTATAGGAACAATATCATCAATAACATTCTTAACTTTTGAGTTAAAGGAATCAAGGAGAAGATCAACAGAGTCTGCAGAAATGCTTGGTGTTAAAGCTATATCCTTCATAAATAGCACACTAGTGTGTGTCCTCGAATGTGTGTGGGTCCATGCACATGCTGAATCAGGTTAAAAGTGTTTAAAACAGTTATAATTTATTTTGTAGTTTTGTTTTCTGCATTATCTATGTGAATATTAAAATCCCATGCAATAGCAAAACAGTCAAACTCTGAGGAAATCATTGATAGCATTTCTGTGAACTCTTCAGCAAAGGCTGGAGAGTATTTTGGAGGCCTGTAAATAATGATAAACAGAATGCGTGGAGCACCTTTCAGCACAATCCCTAGATATTCAAAAGACAGGAACTGACCAAATGACACTTGCTTGCATAGATAGACATCTTTAAATAGAGCAGCTACACCTCCACTTCTCCTAACAGTCCTGCAGACACTCATGAAAGTAAAGTTTGGAGGGGCTGTTTCATTGAGGACTGTTGCACTGCAGCTGTCTTCTAGCGATGTTTCGTTTAGAAACATAAAATCCAGGTTGTTTGTGGTTATTAAGTCATTGATTAGAAATTCACGAGTTCACACTTACATATAATTAGCTGAAGTATGGTAATGCATATTTGGCGTGCTGTCTGGGGAAGGGCTCCGAGCTCGGGAATGGCCCAAACCTAGAGTACCCCCCCATAAAAGTGTAGTATGAACTCGAAGTGAGGAGATGGGCCGGAGGAGGGATGCTGATAAACCATCAATGGATAGAGGTAAGTCAGCTGTATTTATACCATGGTGTTGATTAACTTGAGTGCGCTGCACCTGTGTTAATTAGGCTCCTCCCGAACCTTGTTAATAAAATATCATTTATTTATTTTTTAGTGAGCAAATATTTAAAAATGCTAACTTGATGGCATTGCTTTTTGTCTCAACAGCAATCTTAGTTTGATGCATAATAGGTCACAGATTAGATGGGTCAGCCGGCTTGAGAAGGCCTTAGACTTTCTATCACGTGATAAAACAGAAAAAGAGAAAGCTACAGGCACACTGGGTTCCACATATCACTGAGAGCTGCTATCAGCTGTTTTTGGTTCACCTACAGCAGATGGAGGGTTTGGGCCCTGGCGTTGTGGCAGCGGCCGGAGAGCTCTCACAGGAGGAGGAGGACGAGCTGGGCCCACAGGCTTTGGTGGTTGTGGGGCCCGCCGTTTTTTAGTTGATATCTGGGGGCTTGCAGCGAAAGAGTGGGAGAGTTTGGTCCCAGCATACACCAGTTACTCT
>NW_015642853.1:229908-243675 GCF_001515625.1 Sinocyclocheilus rhinocerous | reverse complement strand
CGCTTAACAAAAAAAAAAAAAAAAAAAAAAATTATATATATATATATATTCATTTATTTATAATAATATATGGCACTTGATGCTGACTGCTAGAATAGGCTTGCAAAAAACAAAGAAAAGTACAGGAGTGTCAGGTGCCCCAAAAATGTTCTAGGTTATTATAGGGTTAACCTACCTAACTATAGTAACCAACCCAAAAGAAAGAAAAACTACAGACTGTCAAAATAGAAAGAGAGTGAGTGGTTGAGCCTGAGCTGAATTTCCTGTCTCACTGCACAAAAGAACACCAATCTTACACATTTTCCAGGATTACAGTAATAAAGATAAACTGCCTCTTATCGGGAGAGAACAAGAAACAACGTTTCTATGTTCCATGTTCCACCTGACCTTTTGTTCATTCAATATCTATATTTCATACCTTTGTTTAACACGTTTCATTTTCCGTTCATTACTGACAGTTGAACTGATAGAGAGACACGAGAGAGAGAGAGAGAGAGTGCGTTGTTGCTCCGGGATATTACCCATCCTTTAATAAATAATTATTCTGTCTGGTTTCACGTGACGTTGTACCGATGATCGGTGACGGGGAAGCCGTGCAATAGAACAGTGTTTTGTTGAAATGCTCAGCGTTGGCAGTAAAATGTTTCACACAAAACCCAATCCAGCAGCAGAAGCTGTTCTAATGAGCCTACGGGGGCTTGGCAGGTCCAAACTCCCGTTCGACTTCACACAAAGCTTTTCCAACAAGCAAGTAATTGGCTGCTGATAGTGACCGTCTCTCCCTCCGGTGACACCTCGACATCCTGTTTGCTAAGTAACGCCGTTTCCTGGAATCAGCCTGTCACTCGCCAACCGTAGTGCTTGCGTCGGCACAAAATGTCTGGCGTCTTGAAAATGTGCCCAACTTCAGGCACGAAAGGGCTTCATGTGAGAAGAGAGAGACTCATTTCACTGCTGATCTGCAGCACTAGCAGAAAACGGGAGAGAAAGAGAGAGAGGGCCGGAGCTGCTCCGCGTGCCAGCTTTAAGCATATTTAAATCTACTTTCTTCAGCAAATCCAATACCTGCCACATTAAAATAAAGTGCCTTTATCCAGAGCTCAACTACCGCGTGGAAGAAAGATCCATTGGGCAAAAACTCTCCAACACAAAGAAAAGAGATGCCTTATATCACAGGACAATCAAATTCCTGCTGGAAATGCCATTAGTCTTTCAACTTTCTCTCTCACACACGAAAACACACACAAACACTTTGTTCATCCATTCAAAGGTAAAATGGGATCTGCCTCAAAAATAATTTTACACTGTCAGTGATTTTATAAACTCAAATGAAATCCAAGTATTGTCACGTGCTTATGTTCCATTGAGCATGTCTAGAAATGATCGTGGCTGCTGTGAAAACTCTGCCTGCGTCACCAGAGGGCGCCATCGCCACGAGCAAACCACACACGTGACACAGATATTCCTATCATTATGCAGACTTGCCAACCTTGGAAAAATGTTTTGAGTACCATCAGTGTGACGGGACATAGACATGGAGTTTGGGGGGGGGGGTGCATATATTATGGATAATGTGAAATCATAATTGCAATATTTAATGTTAAATATTTTCAAAATGTTAGCAGTGTCATACACACCTTTAACCACTTTATTTATTTTTTTTTGCAATTTGCGATTTAAAATGCCAAAAAAAAAAAAAAACCTCCAGTACACTTCTGTACATTGTAGAAAAACATGGATTATCACGTCTACTTCCAATTTCTGTTGAGAGAAGTATTATTTTTATGGATTGGCCATTATTAAGCGCTATGAACACATGTAATGTCTGTTTCATTCACACTGGACGCCAGAGGGCCAGAAAATCCACATATGCATTACAGAAGTGATAGAATTCACGACGCTCCAGGAAATCCCTCATATGGACAAAGGCATCCAGCTATCGCTGTGACTGAATAAAAAGTATATAGAAATGCTTCGAATGATGAAACATGAAGACACACTCAACTGCGACAATATATAGTTTATCTGAGTTCTTCAAGCCATCTCGGGTATTTTCATAATAATTATGTATATTTATAATCCATTGCTAATCGACATAGCCTTTCTTACAGCATGGAATATATTTTCTGCCTGATTCTGTGATAAGAAGCCACATCAGCACAAACACTCAACTGATGTTGTGGAGTAAAAACATGTACTCTTTTGTTGGACGAGTTTAGGAACGCTTCTCATTACAAGTCATTACAGCGGAAGATGTTTGACGTGTGTTGCTTTTTAAAATGCACGTTACAAGCGGGGAGGCGTTTCCTCATCTCAGCACGCAGACTCACGGGCACACAAACAGAGCCAGTTCGAGAAATAAATAAAACGCACTAAATTATTTAAACGCAGAAACTGAAAAAAATAAATAATGACTACTATACTGTGCTCACTTTAGAAATCAGATGGCAGGATTGGAGGGTGGATCGAGTGGGAATTTGTGTTGCTGTAGATTTGCAGTCTCTTTTTAATGATAGGCCTTATGTATTTGCCAATCTTCCACACTTGCAGTTTGGGAAATGAACCCAGCACTCTGATTGGCCAAACTCTTCTTCTTTTGATGTTGCTTGACTTGAGTACTGCGCGTGCACAGAGGCGTCACCAGGTTTTAGTGAAGTCTAGAGTGACAAATCGTACCAGCGTACTTTGAGGTCAAAATGCTTACCCGCTACACAAAATGTTTACAGGTTGGCAGGTCTGCATTATGGGTTCATTCCATAGGAGTAATGGTTTTTCTACTGTACAAACAGTATTTTCTATCCCATTACCCTGAACCTACCCCTCACACAAAACTACAGGCATTTTTGCATTTTCAAAAACTTCATTCTGTGTGATTTATAGGCTCGTTTCCTCATGGGGACCTAAAAATGTCCCAAAAGTTAAAATTCAATGGTATCACTATACTTGTGGGGACATTCGGTCCCCATAATGTAGGGAATCCCAGCTACACTCACACTCACACACACACACACACACACATTCACAAACACTGGGTTTGTGACAGAGCATTTGTGTCAAAAACCCACCATCTTAGCAAGTGATTTCTGTTGTGATGACAGAGCATTTAATGTACAGTCATGTCATTATCAAACACTGAACTCACAAACGAGGAAACACACCAAACTAACAAAACACTTTAAAGACACCCAGATCAAATGAAAGAGTTCAAGCAGGTAAGTTTCATTTTATTTTTTAATATTTAGATCAGTGTTTCCCATACATTGATTTATTTGAGGCGGCCCGCCACAATATCAAAACTCACCGCCACAAATAGATTTTCCAAAAGGCTTTGACATTGAATAAACATGAGCATTGCGTCAAAGTCGAAACCCGGTGTGGGTGTTTTTATATCACTGTATTTTTAGAGAATGTACAAATGGTTAACATGAAAGTATAGTCAAATTTTTTAATTAGCATGTTTTTGTGTTTTGCTTTGGTACCGAAATTGGTACAGAGAACCGTGGATTTTCTCTGGTATTGGTACCAAATACAGAAATTTTGGTACCGTGACAACACTACACCGGAGGAAATGTTTCTGAATCTAAATGCATTTGAGTTTAGCATTTATTAAATTTCAAAAGGGACACTATCAAACAGTTGCCAAATGGTACAGATGTCAGGAGCTGAATTAAATGTCAGTGGAGTCAGTTCAATCTTATTTTAACGTTCATTATATCAGTGTAATTGCTGCAGTGAAAATACGCTGACTTGAGTTTGTCACAGGACTGCAGTGGGAGCACCTAGAAACTAGAACATGGAACTAAACACGCGGTCAGCAAGAAAAGAAATATGACTTGAGATTGATGCATGATGTTTGTATGATACTTCACAATGACCCTGCAGACCTCAGAAAACCAACAAGAAAACTTGAATGGATTGTAGAGCGCTCTGGAGGATAACGTCTGCCAAATGCATGAACACGAACGTGTTGTTGCTAAAGCGAACACTTTCCTAACAGTGCTAGAAATTTCTGAGAAAAAAAACAGAAGGAGATTTAATCAAATCACTGTTCAGTCATTTGATTGCCGTTAAAAAAATATCTTGGTATAATCAGTAAACAAGACAGTGACGAACACAGAGCCGTCATTTGTTTTAATTACATGTTGCAAATGAGGTGAGCGATATACACAGATGTGGCAGCTAAAAAGCAATTTACATGCTAGCGCTGTGGGCAAAAATTACCAATGGAGAGAAAAACAAAGAACGAGCGAGGGAAGTTGTCACAAACAGATGAAAAAGTCATTAGTCGCTGAACTGGCAAACAAAGATGCATAATGACTGGAATTACAGAGAAAGCTATTTGTTTCTTTCAACCAGTGACGGACAGCCACGTGATGAATGTTTGCGTTCAGAAGATTTTTCTGCAGTGATAAGCACTAGGAGTGTAAAATTGCATTGATGCCTCGCGATCGTAAGGTAAAGAATCGTCCAGTCCAGCAGTGCAGGTCAGCAGCAGACTGCAGCGATCGCTTTACCTTCCTCACTGCACACAAACGAGCTGTTTCTCACGGTAGAAGCTGAACTCTCGGGCCTCCAGCGGCGTGGTGGAGAGATGCCTGCTGGCCGTGTGAGGGAGGAGAACAGCAGGAGAACCGAGGCAACACGGGTCGCGGTGTCATCCGAGGAATACTAATGAGTATGGCTCATTCAGAGCAAAACAATGCAAGGTCCAATATGGCTTCTCCGTGCAGTTTTGATAAGAGCATGTGTTAGAACATACGGTATGACAGAAGAACTCAGCGCAGTGCCTGACGGCCCGACTGATGCTCGATTAACCCTTCTAAAAACAGCCCGACTTCTGCGGCCCTGTCAGAGCGGATTACGCTGGTATGCAGATCCTGTCCCGTTTACACTCGGACTACATCACAATCCAGTCCTGTGGAGTTTTCCATCGTAATGGGTCAGATGGTTTTATCCAAAGTGTTTCAGTCATTTCTCAAATGCTTATAGTCAGAGATGAAGCCATGATGGGGGAACTAAACCTGGCTGAACCAAATCTGCCTTGACACACCTGTTTAATGCTTAACCTTTGACAGAGTCACTACTTCGACTGTAACCTACCAGGACCAGGCAAGTTAACCCTTTGGGGTCGACAAACGCGGATACGCGTTTTGTGGCATCTTCTCCTGATAACACCGAAAAGAATTTAAATTACACTTTCAGTTTTGATCTTACAGATAAGAGCAATACATCAATCGAATCTGTAAATGGTCTACTTTTGTTTGTATACACACATAATAACAACAAAACTTTGTGCATTTATAAAATAAAGAAAACAAACATGGTGCGCTGTCTGCCGCCTTGGTCTGCGTGATCTTTATTTAGAAACGCGTCATTAAAATGAACTGTAACTCAGCAAATACTCAACAAAGAGACATGAGAGATATATCTATAGAAAGCTTGACATGTCTACTTTTAAACTAAGCAAGTCTTATCGAAAGCAAATATTCTGTGATAAAGTAATCATATGAAACCAACGCGATGTCCAGTCTTTCAAGTCTCCCTTCATTATCTCTAATGCGACCACGCCCACGCGCTGAGCGCGCTATAGATATTATTCAGATGTGAGAATAACAGTGTAAAAGAACCTGTTGCAAAGAGAGCCAAAGCAAAGCAGCCCACTTGGTCATGGAAATGGAGATTCCTGCCTGCACAAGAACCTGGACCACAGCTAAGACCATGTGATGCACACACTCCCATGAGTTATTTTATGTGATAGTTATATGTATTCTAAATAAACTACAAACAAAAAATAGATACATTTCTTTTTTCCTCATATTCTTTCTTGTAGCAATTCCCTCTCAGTCACACACCTGACAGCTCATTATGCAGCTCATTATGCAGGCCTTTGTCTTCTCAGGTGTGAATCACAGCATTATGCATGATCATTCACGCCCTATCGCATATTCCTTTTCTACACGAAATGTGTTTTGAAAATTTCAATCAATATATTGTTTTCTGTGAGTGAGTAAACAAGATGATTTTCACATCATTCTGAAGCAAAAACTCTAGACTTCAAGATCAGTTCTCAATAGTCTTGTGAACAAATGTTCTGTATGTGTTTTATGGCCTTATTTCAGTGACTTTAAAATTTTAGTTTTTCACTAAGCACGCATAAACGTTGTTTTCTCAAAAACACAATCACATACATGCATGCTGCCCACATATTATTGTAGCCCAGTTTGTGCTGATTATGGTGCTACTAAACTTAGCCATTAAAATGTTTATTAGCAACTGAAAAAAGCACAAATGTCAGGACATGTCAAAACTTCTCCATGGCCCAAAACACCCTCGGGCCCCAGAGGGTTAAGAACTTTCCCTAAAAACAACAAAACATTCCTGTTTTGAGTATAACAGAGCCTGTGTCCTTCAACTATACTCAACTTTACTCAAACGCATGACGTTCACATGATGTTCCTAAAGGTCAAAGTTAATGCTAACATCATTGTTGTAACTATAGTTACAATGTAACAATGTACACACAGAAGCTCAACGGTCTTCACCAAAAAAATGCCAAAATAAAAGTTCAGTTTAACTTGAAATTATGACAGAAATATAGTACTACTGTATAATCAAATATAATTTTCAAGTAATAATAACAATATTAATAATAATAAAACAGTTCTTTAGCACTGTGATTGTCAAAAGAAGTTTTGAATTGTTCAGTTTTCATTTAAAACATTAATTAAATTGGAAAAAATTGTATTAATTTATTTGATTACGACCGTTTTGGTAATAATTTTCTATTAAATCATAAAACACAGAATACAAAAAAGCAGACAACAGGTGCACTATTACTGTTAAAATGTTAGTAAATTATAAAATGTTTAAAGTTGTATTAAATTAAGACATGCTTTAGCTAATATGGAAAACACAGAATTTGAGAAAAAAATCTAACACATTTGATAGGGTCCTATGAATGCGAGAGACATGAGAGCCAAGTGACACACCATCAAACAAGAGCAAAGAGACTGAAGACAATAAGTTTTACAGCGTTTCGCTTCAGCTGATGTCACAGGAGGTCATATTTTCCTCTTATTAGAGAGGTGGCCGTGGTGTGCCAGAGTAAC
The DNA here is from genome assembly GCF_001515625.1 of Sinocyclocheilus rhinocerous. Lineage (NCBI taxonomy): Eukaryota > Metazoa > Chordata > Actinopteri > Cypriniformes > Cyprinidae > Sinocyclocheilus > Sinocyclocheilus rhinocerous. Next base: position 236,566 of record NW_015642853.1, on the reverse strand, counting down.
TGATGGCTGACAAAGGTGCATGAAGAAAAGCCTTGTTCTACCAAAGCATCATTAAATAAGACCTTGTTCACAGTGCTTCTTTAATAAAGCACTGTTGCCTCATTCGGCATAAAGCAGCACAGGCAGCTTTATTTGGCACACATACACATTAAACATCTGTATCAGTCTCATGGAAATAATCAGGAAGTCGGTCCATAATGTCGTGTTAACACGTTTACTCTATACCAGAATCTACACTTTAGAGCCTCTGCTTTGATAGAATAAAACAGAAGCTGTTTCTCTGTTCTTGTGGTATTGTGTTCTCTGCTTTGTGCCGCTAGTCCAATAGCTGTATCAGTCCACCGTTTCCCAGCTGCGGCTCTGAAAAACTGTTTAATTTTAAACTTCTAACAGCGCTAATGAGCTGCGCACTGAATTTTGCTTTCGGAAGTCGAGTTGGAGATAAAAGAAGCAGGAGGAAGTAGGTCAACGCTGCGCTCTCTCCCAAAACAGCAGAAATCCACTTACAGCAGAACTCTCAAACACCACGACAGCTCCAGCTCTGGGGCCCAGAGCCAAACGCTGCTGCAAAAAACCTATTTAAAAACTTCAGAGAACTGCCAGAAATGTGCCGTTTCTCACAGTCCTGCCGCTACCGCTGTCATGTTAGCCTCATGTCACAAAACACGGCGTTGACCAGCAGCTCATCCACATCCGTAAATACATAATGTAATTAAGACATGCTAATAAATATTCATGAGCAAGTATAATGAATGTTCATCCTCTCAACCGACAGCGAATCTAATAAAAACATGGAAAAGACCTATAGGCAACAATCTGTGGGTGGCAATAACCATTTTAATTGCACTTTTATTTTCAGAAATTAACAAAAAAATTTAATGATTTATGATCACACTGCCAAAAATCTCTCTCATAGATGCACAAAATCTGATGCATTTAAGAAGAACGCAGCTCTCAGTCCTCTACATCAGCCTTTTGCGTGTCCTATCGTTAAGTAGAGATCGGAGTCGTTCCTACGGAGAAAGAGACCAGACTTATTGGGAAACCTGCGGACAGAGGCTAAATGAACTGACCTCATTGCTCATGAGGGCACGTGAAGTGAAAGGACACATGTGAAAAGTTCGCTCAGTGTGGATGTGACACACTCACATTTATTCATTCAGCAGGTGCTTTTACTCAAAGACACTTGCATGAGGAATACTACAACAAAACGCCATTGAGACGGCAGAAAACTGCTCAGCTGTGTATGAGTATGAACGAGATGTGGGCGAGACGCTGTGAGACAACAGTAAGAGAAGAGTTTCTTTTTTTTAAAAATCGCATTAACAGTTAAATGCTCATGGAGGAGACCAGCTCGGATCCCTCACCACTGCTGAATGTGACGTTTGGGCAAGTGATTGTGTGCCCTACATTGGCATCACTGGCTGCGTGTTCAGTATGAATCAACACAATGATGGACGGGACCTTCAGATGTGGCCATCAGAACTTCAACGAGTCTCGTCTTTTAATGCCACGCATGAGACACGAAACGACTTGAATTGAAAGTACTTGTGCATTTTCACAAGAATGAACTGCCATTAGACCACAACAAGAATTTGATGAATGTTTTACATTCAACATATTTGCAAGGCTTTCATGCCCAATTCACATAATTCTGATTACAGACTCAATCCTCCACAAACAGATGTCACATTCCAGCTCGTTGGTTTTGTGTGTTCATCTAAACGCGTGTCAATCTTTATCACATCATGGGTTGCGGGTGTACAGAGATCAATTAAGCCTTTTGTTTTCACAGCAAACGGACCTGCAATTACACACACTCGTTTAAACACAGCATGTAAATATGATGTAGAGCTGAGAAACTCCACTGCTGTAAAGGAATCTTAAATCAGTGCAGATGGCGCCTGTGTGTGTCTGGACAGGAATAAAGGAGGATGTGGACTCGTTTAGGAGGATAATCTGTTTCCTGAGCCATTGTCACTAAACGAGACAGAATCTGTTTGTTAAGGGAGGGTTTGGGTCACCCATGCTCTCTGAGCCTGTATTTAGCAACACAAAGCCTACAATTATTGCTGTCCATTTGTGACTTTGCACTGTAATTTAGCTCAGAGAAATCTCCGCCAGTTGCTGCAGCTCACAGTAACAATGGCTCTGTCCTTGAAGGCCCCGTTTCCGGCTAAGATAATGCTGTTTGCTTTTAGTTTTTTCTGCTGCTGTCACCTCATCCTCATCTGTCTTCTGTATTAGTGCATGACTGCTCGAAAGTAGCACATAAAGCACCTTGGCCATGAGGCAAAACCCATGAAGAAATTATGTTCAACTCCAGGGCAATCACTACAGAATACAACCCCTCCTGAGGAGTCAAAGACAAGCGGCCTGATCATAAAAGGTTACACAGAAATCACATGCGAACATGAATTATAGACAATAACCTTCAACACAACAATAACAGCTTCAAATAACCAAATGTGATGAACACATACCGCGTATAATATACATACAGGATGAAAATGCACAACTGTTACTCAATAGAGTGGATGGAGATGTTCTGATCACACAACGTCATGTTTGGGGTTCGACTACAGATTGGTCATTTAAATGGGCTTTTTACCATTAACTTTCCTAAGTGCTAGGCAATAATCAGTAAAGACTGGGACATAAATATATGCTTATATTTCTAAATTTTTCCAGTTAGATTTCTCTGGTTTAGAATATTTCTCTGGATATATATTAGGGCTGTCAATCGATTAAAATATTTAATCGCGATTAATCGTCATTGTCATGAGTTAACTCGTGATTAATCACAACTTAATCGCACATTTTTATCTCTTCTAAATGTACCTTAAATTAATATTTTTAAAGTTTTTAAAACTCTAATCAACATGGGCATGGACAAATATGGATGCTTTATGCAAATGTATGTTTATTATTAATGAAACCATAGTCAACATAGAGCATGAAGACTACACATGTTTCATTGAAGCAGCTAAATTCTCAATAAAACTGTTTTCATTGTTATATTTTACTGTTTCTGTTGTCAGACAACCAAATTAATATGAAATAGTGACTGAAACGTGACCCATTAAGACTACACCAGCTCTCCTTTACAAACATGTTAATTTGCACAAAAATCCTGATTTAAAATCAAGCCGTCGTCTGATGAAATCAAATACACATAAGATAAAGACAATAGCTGTGTTGTGATTTCGACTATACTTGCATGTAAAATTAGAGAAGCAACGATCTGGGCTGCGTTTCCCAAAAGCATCGTAAGCTTAAGTACATCGTACACCCATTGAAACCAGTGGAGCTACGATCAACTTAAGCTTATGATGCTTTTGGGAAATGCAGCCCTGGTTTAACTAAAAGCGCTGCTCAGCTGCTCGATGAACAGAGCAGACCAGGGATGCCACGTTTTCGCAACAAAACCCGCCCAATTGCTACTCAAAACTAACCCAAAATTACCCCAATCTTTACCGGGGGACAAAATACATGTTTTATGGCGGGGTTCCCATGGTAAAATTTGCATTTTAGGAACTAAATATAGCATTTTTGTGGTCGCTTAAACCCACGACCTGAATCTAGCGACAAAGTCGCTAAGTTGGCAACACTGTGACAGCATCTCCATTTCTCCAACTATGGTCTAGGCAACGGGTCAAACGGGAAATGCGCTCTGCGTTAAACGCGCATTAATAAAATTAACGCCGTTAAAATGAGTTTGCTTACATAATAAAAAGTTGGAAATAAGTGTGCAAAATTATTTATTTGCCAAACAACAATAATTTTCTGTAAATCTGTCTGGTTACGGAAGCTTCCGGGCGAGCGAATTGACAGAAGCTTTGGTGCCTCCGTTCTATCGCTGTGACTCATCAGAACTGTGGCGCATTCTCAATGATTTGCTGGCACACGGCTGATTTCATGCGCGAGGTAAGCTGTCAGTGTTACGCTCGCCCAAGTGGAAAAACACGCTGTTGCTGCCAAATCTCGATTGCCGAAAATCATATTGTGTTTGTTGCAAAACTAACTTGACTAAATCAAATGAAAAAAACATTGTAACTCTATATTTTCATGCTCTCTCAAGCAAAGCAAATTTAGAAAGTCCACTGAAAACATAATTTTTACATTTTTGGCATCGACAATGTATGTTGAATATATGCGTTATTTGGAAACATGCTTGAGTAAACTAATAAAGTGATCAAATTGAAATTGTTTATATAAAATGTTTAAATGTTTATATAAAAATTATATATTTTTTATTTAAAATACGGAAGATTTTATCATTCCCTTTGTTTTCCTTATGCTTGTGTTGCTTAAAGTCCATTTATGATTTTATTCTTGATTTTATTACGTTGCACCATGTTACTTGCCAATATTTTAAAAATATAATTATTTTGGTATTTTACATTGTCTGTTGTTGGAGTAGCATCACCCGTGTGAGAGATTCTAATCTTATACACTGAGAATAAAAAATAATTAATCAGAGGTGAGATAAACCAGAGAAATCCCGCCTCCGCGAATATTATATCATAATGTAACAATATGTAAGCAGTATTTCATTGACAGCTTCTATGAAAAGGTCATAGACGAGTTCAGAAAGAAGTACTGGAGAATGAATAACTGTCACTCAGTCACTCAGTCACTCTCTTGCAGAGCCAGTCCACAAATGGCACACAGGACCATCTGCATGTGTTGAACAAACCGCATCTCATGCGATCCTGCTAATGTTTTTCATAATGACTATTTATAAATCCATAGTATGCACTCTGCACATCATCGTAGCGGTGACATCAAATAATAAGGAAGGTGTATACTCAGTATCTTTTAACTGCTCTGTAGCCCTGAGATCACATCCATCCATTCTCCAATCCGCTTGTCCTCTGTAGAGTCGTGAGGATGCTGGAGTTTATCAGGCAAAAGCACTGGACAAAAGGTGCTACACACTGAGTCACATTCTAAATATAGTAGAAATTGTTGAAGAAAATATTGTAGAAGCAAATTTAAGGAGTTTTGTGTTGTTTTGTGAGGCAGAAGGACCATGGCTATGCACTGCTTTAAGCAGCCACAACCAACATCAGGCAGACATTTAAACATTTAACACAATTAAGGATTTTTAAAATGTCTGAAAGCATCTTCCGCCACTAGTACAACCAGCTGTGGCAGCAAATAACTGTAATTTGTTCTTCATAAATGTCAGGAGCCCCACACACCACCATCACTGCATGATTCTGGGAGCACAATTCAGCAGATCTTGAGAGAGATGAGGAGAAATGTTCAGACAGCCATGAAAGGTCTGAGAAGACGAGAGATGTGGAGGTATTGCTGGAGGAAATGAGAAACAAAACAAAAAAGAGAGAGACTGGAGAGAGTGTGTTGAGGGATGCGATTGGCCACGATGCCAGAGGGATTATGGATCTTTCTTAAAAAACAAAACAAAAAACAGACCATCACTTGGAGGAATCAGAAAACTAGGACAGGTAAAGCTCCAGATAAAAACAATAATAATAATAACTATACCTCTCAAACTAAACTGTCACGATGCCTACTGTGAGGAGTGAGGAACAAGGAGACGACGGATAGCCTTCGAGGAAGAAGGGCTGACGACTCCAGGGACCGACCAACGGTGGCGGAGCAGGTGGCGTAGGAGCCCGAAACGGAGACGGAGAGCCGAGGTGGAACTGATGGCTCCGGCGACCGATGCGAAGGCGGGGATCCGGAAGGCCGCGGTGGAGCTGGAGGGAAGGAGGAGCCTGACAGAGCCGGAGGGATGGAGGGACGAGGCTCAGCCGGAGGAAGGTGGAGGAGGCAGGAGCGGGCGGGTGGGGGGGGCATTTGTGAGCCTCTGGGATTTCAGGGCTGGTGTGCGCTGCCCACAAACACCCGGGGAGCGCGACTGACAGGGGAACAACAGGGCTGAACTCGGGAGAGAGAGACTGGAGAGAGTGTGTTGAGGGATGCGATTGGCCACGATGCCAGAGGGATTATGGATCTTTCTTAAAAAACAAAACAAAAAACAGACCATCACTTGGAGGAATCAGAAAACTAGGACAGGTAAAGCTCCAGATAAAAACAATAATAATAATAACTATACCTCTCAAACTAAACTGTCACGATGCCTACTGTGAGGAGTGAGGAACCAGGAGACGACGGATAGCCTTCGAGGAAGAAGGGCTGACGACTCCAGGGGCCGACCAACGGTGGCGGAGCAGGTGGCGTAGGAGCCCGAAACGGAGACGGAGAGCCGAGGTGGAACTGATGGCTCCGGCGACCGATGCGAAGGCGGGGATCCGGAAGGCCGCGGTGGAGCTGGAGGGAAGGAGGAGCCTGACAGAGCCGGAGGGATGGAGGGACGAGGCTCAGCCGGAGGAATGGAGTCCCGAGGTGAAGGATGGTTGACGACAGACCAAGGCGGAGCCGGAGGGACGAGGGAGCCAGTGGACTGACGGGCCACGGCAGAGAGGAGGGAGCTAGGAGCCATGGTGGAGCTGCTGAGTCGACAGGCCGAGGTGGAGTCCTGGACTCTGAGGCTGAAGGGGAGGCAAGGGATTCTCCAGCCACGTCTACGATGGAGACTGGCAGAGCTGCGGGGCTCGCACCGTGCTGATGGTGGGTTGAGAGTGAGCAGAGGGGCTGCCAGACGTCAGCGGTGGAGGAGGCAGGA
>NW_015642853.1:226776-229726 GCF_001515625.1 Sinocyclocheilus rhinocerous | reverse complement strand
GGGGGGGGCATTTGTGAGCCTCTGGGATTTCAGGGCTGGTGTGCGCTGCCCACAAACACCCGGGGAGCGCGACTGACAGGGGAACAACAGGGCTGAACTCGGGAACAGAGTCTCTCTCTGAGCCGGACGTGGAAACAGGAGCCCTCTCAGGGCTAAATTCAGGAACAGAAGCCCTCTTTGGGATGGACAGGGAAACAGGAGTGAGGGCTCCGATGAAGGAGGGAAGAGAGGGGGAAGGTGGGCATACCAGTCTATAAGGTTTCCCTCCACTTTCCATTCACCCAGATCCCCTAATAGCTCACCCTCAGCCATGGTGCAGTGGGCGGAGCTCCTCGCCGCGATCTCACTGGCCACGGCTTTCTCCCTCATGGCGGGCGTGGTAGCCAGCTCTCGCACCTGGACTGACGTCATGAAAAGCTCCGGCTCCGCGGCGATCCTCAGCTCTGTCACTCCATGCGGCAATGGCTTGTCGGTCGCGGCGGTTTCGGGCTCTCCGTCAATGGTGGGCTCGGGCTTGAGCTCCGCACAGCAAGGGGATGGTGGGCTGGGCTCTGGGTCCAGAGTGGAACTGGCGAGATCCTCTTCGGAACAGACGGTGAACGGGGATCCGTTTCTCGCCAGTATCCAATCCACAAAGGCAGCGAAATCCGCTCGAGGGTCATCTTCGGACGACGGCACTCTGCACGCGGGGTTCAAGCTGGCGTCATAGAATGCGCAGAGTGCATCGTCCGGGTAGCTGGTGAGATGGGCGATGGCCAGAAACAGTCTGGTATGGCCCTCGAGCAATCTCTCCCCCTGCTCCAGCAGGAGGAGGAGGTAATCCGGGCGGAAGAAGGGATCATAGGGATCCATGGGGAAAACAGAAAACAAAACACTGAACAAAACACGGAAAACAAATGGAGGGGCAAACGCAAATAAAGCTTTTGTAGGTCGGGTCTTCTGTCACGATGCCTACTGTGAGGAGCAAGGAACAAGGAGACGAGGGATACTCACAATCAACAGTCTTTATTAATCCATACTGGGGAGAACACAGGGTAGCCAGGAGACACACGTAGCCTGTAGACGTTTAAGACCCGACAAGGAAACATGGGGCAGACTACACTATAAATACTAAACTTAAATGAGGTAATTAACAAGACACAAGTGAATCAAATATGACAATCAGAAAAGGGAGAAACTAGGTCACGGAGCAAATGGTGAGAAAAACACACACAGACAGGTCCATATCCCTGACATAAACAAGCTGGATATAAACAGCTCCAAGTGGGAACTTGTGGACTTATGGACATCTGCTGAGCAATCACACGGCTTTAACGAAGAAATAAGAGAACGAGAAACAAGTCAACTGTGAGGGAAGTTGAATGAAATCAAAACGCAGTCTGAAGGACCTTTCACAGTTACAAAAACGAGAAAAAGCGAAGCGAATCACAGACGAACTTTCACACCAAACATTAAATGATGGATCGCCTTCGGGAAGAGCACAGGGAGTTCCATAGACTGACGGTGAGTGCATTATCGTTTTATTTAGCTCGTTAGAAAAATAAACAATGTAGTATGCTGTGTTTAAAGAATATAATGTTGCATTTTTCTGAATAGTGTTTCTAATATAATACGGTTATATAATACTTTTCTTTGGTGTTTACACTGGTTTTCAAAACGGCTTCCTGTGCTTTAGCGCCACCAATCTCACCCTTTTGTGCAACAGCAGCGTGATCGAAAGCTCAAATCTAATTGAACGGCTCATTTCATCGCGGGGCAACAGGGGAAACAAATCAACACAAACTAGCTTTGTTGCGCCGCAACTGATCACATCCGGTGTGAATAGCTTCATAGGATCTATTGTTTTGATTCCAGAAAGTCATCACGTCGAACATTCGCGGTGTACACTCACACTCAGTGCAAAAGTCGCTTGAGTCTGAACACGGATTCTGATCAGTTCCTGATGTTAGGAACTCCGTGACCGACCGGCAGCATAACCAACATGTGAACGACACGACAGCCATGCGTGTTAATCCATGAATGACCGTCCAGCCTCAGAGTGCAGGCACTTCATTTTCACCAGCACAGGAAATCTTGTTTTGCGTAGTGAATTCATGATAGCCACACAAAAAGCAGGTTTCTTTCAGATAACAGAATGTGAGGGAGAACCTCAGCTTCAGCTACAGACAGACTCAAATCAATGCGTGACTAACACGAGCTGTGATGCTCTGGCAGATGCACGAGCTTCTACAGTCTTTATCTTATATAAGCACTGCAGAAAATCTCTACTGCCGGCAGCAAGTTTTGTTGTATAAATAAAAGTATTCTAGTACAGTATATAAACCTTTCACATATGCCACAAAACAATATTATTGATTATTGTTTAGGATATGAGACCCAATTGTAAGGTTGAATCAAATATAAGGCAAACTTTGTTTGGGTGACATGCTGAAATTGTAATCAACACATTATTTCAAAACGGAGTGATATTTATCTGGCACAAACTGTTTAAAACTGGAACTAACTGGTACTGAATACAACTAGAAAAGCAGTCTGATTCCCGTAATCTCTCAACTTAACATATGTTTGGTTTTAGGAGCCTATGGCACCCTCGTCACCCTGGATAGAAGTGGACAATTTGAGCAAAGATTTATCACCCATGTTATGGAACCATGTCTATATAACCACTTCAATATAAGCTGATTACAGACACATATGTATATACTAGGGGTGCAATGGTTCAACTTACTCATGGTTCGGTTTGTATCACGGTTTTAGAGTCGCGGTTTCGGTACGGTTCGGTATGCGCTATGTTTAGGGAAAAAACTATATTGTCAAATAAAAATAAAGAAAATAAGAACAAATGATCTAACTACAAGCAACAGCACAAATAAATAAACAGTGAAAAAAGATACAAATAAAATAAACAGTGCTTTTCAGGTTTTTTGAGGTAGGTCTAACAGTTTTTAGG
>NW_015642853.1:223774-223894 GCF_001515625.1 Sinocyclocheilus rhinocerous | reverse complement strand
ATAAAGAAAATAAAGAAAATAAGAACAAATAATCTAACTACAAGCAACAGCACAAATAAATAAACAGTGAAAAAATAAAATAATAAAATAAACAGTGCTTTTCAGTTTTTTTAGGTAGGT
>NW_015642853.1:211901-223609 GCF_001515625.1 Sinocyclocheilus rhinocerous | reverse complement strand
CACAATACTTCACAGAGAGCTTAATATTTGCACGCGTTCTGAGACGCGGGTTCACGTGCTTCGGATGAGCGACCACACAGATCTTCTCACTGTGTGCGCGAGTTCACGTCTTCTGGCTCTTTAATATTTAAACTGGCAAGGCTTAAATGAGTTTAGTTTAAACACAGATAGCAACATGTGCTGTTCAGGTCTCACCTGCACTATCAACACGTGATGATGGCATAAATGACAGTTATTCCCGCATTAAGCACTCGTATTGATTAAAGAGTGACTGGTTTGTCCACGTATCATTTTTTTTCCCTCTCTCATCGCTCTTGTTGTATTTTATTGGGAAGCCAGAATTTGTATCCATCAACAGAAACATGCATTAGCTGAACTCTAGAACCGCAGTCCTAGTGTGTGCCGAACGGTGTGTGGAGAACGGTACGGTTCGATTTTTACAGAGAACCGTTGCACCCCTAGTATATACATATGAACACACTGCTCTTACTATTTATACTACAAAAAGGCACAGAATAGAGCATAAGTATTTGAATTGGGACGTGAGAACTGGAATGATTCATTAAAAGAAATGAATCATAAGAGTCATCTGCCTCAGTCTAGTGGACAGCTCAGACTGTAACTAATGCGTCTACAGTGAGTGATTTGGAGGACGACACGCCTGTCTCACCCTCTCTATATGTCAGTCGTTTGACATAGATATGAAAAGTGCAGTCCTAGTGTGTGCCGAACGGTGTGTGGAGAACGGTACGGTTCGATTTTTACAGAGAACCGTTGCACCCCTAGTATATACATATGAACACACTGCTCTTACTATTTATACTACAAAAAGGCACAGAATAGAGCATAAGTATTTGAATTGGGACGTGAGAACTGGAATGATTCATTAAAAGAAATGAATCATAAGAGTCATCTGCCTCAGTCTAGTGGACAGCTCAGACTGTAACTAATGCGTCTACAGTGAGTGATTTGGAGGACGACACACGCCTGTCTCACCCTCTCTATATGTCAGTCGTTTGACATGGATATGAAAAGTGCCTCACATTGGCATTTCACAGCTGTAAGTTCAGAATTCTGCACACGCTCCTTTCCCTACAGTATTTATGTGTCAGCACTGATTTATTTATCTGTCACCGTCTCGCTCTCCTACCTAAAATCTCATTAAACGAATGTGATGTTAACTCAACTCAATGTGTCCATTTGAACAGGGGATTCAGAAATTCTGTCAGCCTGATTCACATCTCTGTCATCTCACCAACGTCCCGTGTTTGGATAGGATGAGAGCAGGTAAGTGATCGTCACCGTTCCTGAAGGAGAGTGTGTGGTCTGTCTGTCTCAGGTCTTCTGTTGTAGAAATGACATTACTTGCAGAACACACACAAATGTAAATGGTGCTAGGCTGGTCATATCGACAATGTCTCCATCTCCTTTCCTGCTCTGCAATGCCACACTTCCCGTGCAATGAAGCAAGCAGATACAACAATGCAGACCAGAAGAGAAGTGAAACAAAGCTCAAAAAGAGACGACGGGCAGAGAGAGATGAGGAGAGGTGTGAGCGAGGAGACACACAGTCGACCACGACACTGAGCATAATTGAGTCTCATAGTGGCCAGAGAGGCTTAAGCCAGAGCCGTCTGCCTCCATTCATGATCACTGAGCCGTGCAGACACACACAGGAAGTGAGAAAGCATGTGTGTTATGAGGCCTTCCTGCTCTATTCGTCTGCGATCACTGGAAACTGAAGGTCAGTCACAGGCAGAGCAAGACAGCACAGCCAATATCTGCTCATTTCACTGACTGCCACAGCTGAGAGAGAGCAAGACAAGCTCAACTTTCACAAATGACACATGCTGGTGCAGGCAAAGTTGCTTTGTGTAAAAGCAGGGGGTACGAATGCTCGTTCAGCTCCAAGTACTGAGAGACACACAAAGTGAGTCGTTTATCAATCTGACTGGTTTCACACAATTTCTGCAATTCAGAGAAAGTCACGTTTATGTTCTCAGACTGCAAATAGTCACTGGATTTGCCGAAGTTTCCGTGACTTTCATGTCATTGATGTTTAATTTGGGATCTAAACTAGCAGGAGTGTTATTGAAATAACTAGTACTTCTGGATGGGTGAACTAGTAATTCTGCTACACACTTCGCACTCATTGTCTGTGAAAGTGCTGTATTTTTATTTGAATGAGGAAACGTTTTGTAATGCTGGTCTATTATTGTGATATGATCGATATCAGATCTTAAACAGCACGTAAAAACGAGCTGCGCCTGGTCCGTGGATTTTGAAACTCCAAGTAGTTATTTTACCTCTGAAATGAATTGTGATATGCCAACAGTAGTTTACGCACACTTAACTCACCAGAACATGTTCATCTTCTGTTCAATATGGCAGAGAGACGCTTTGTTCCCAGGAAAAACAGCTCAAGAGATCAGCATAAGAACTCTCTGCTCGACAGCGAACCGCAGACGGCTAAAGTGAATTTGAATTGACTGGAGTGGACTGGAGCGGCTCAAGAGGAAGATGATTTGATTCTGATTTCTGCAGTGACAATTACGCTATAGGATTTCTGAAAAATGAAAAGTACAAATCAACAGCTCATCCATTTTCAAGGAAAGCTATCGTCATTCCCAATCAATACAAACAGGCTCAGCGGATCGTGCATGCAACAGACACAAAAAGAGAAATAAAAGCGATTTGGAGACGTCACGCTCATGCTCAGCACTGAATCCATTTCAAAGAGATGAAGACGAGTTAAACCACATTAAAGTGCTCAAATCTTCAACTTTAATAGACAGGATAGCATAGAATAGCGATAAATCAAGGATCGACAGTAACCTCATTCGTATTTACTTTTCAGAATTAAAGGTTTAAAAGATACAATGCATGTATAGTCAATGTACAGTCCCCAAACATAAAACTAAAACACAAATCAAACGAGTTAACATCTGCGTGCAAATAAATTTACAGCTACACTCTTAAAAAAAAGGGTTCTTTGGGGTTCTATATAAGGAGAAATAACCCTTTTTGGCACAAAAGGGTTCTTTGGGCTAAACCATGCTTTATGTATGTTTACACGTTAGACTATTTAAAATTATTATACTATATTGTATTTGTGTTTTTATTTCAATTTTACTTTGACACACCGTGAACAACGGCTCTGTGTAGTAAATGTTGCTCCATGTGAAAGCCCGCACGTATCATGCCATGTAAGATGCCGTACAGCTCTTTTATTGACGAGCAACATGCTCATATCGTATGGAGTTTCAGTGTTTCATTTAGATTCTAAAAGGCTATTCTTATAACTCATCCCTCCAAACAGATGCATAAAATTATCTTTGACATAAACGGCAAACAACTTGAACGTGTATTTATGCGCTGATCAGTTTTGTCCCGTCTGCACAGCGCCGCATTTCAGTCGCAGCCTCTCGCGAGAGTGATCACTAATAAGCGCGCGAGCGCCGCTGTTTAAACTTCAACGGTTCATGGTGCGCTGACTGCGCTCAGCGCTCGGGACAACGACGATTACATTGGTAAGTGAGAAAATTAATTAATTTCACAGTTAATTTCAATCATCACTATTTAGCCCTTCCCAGTGCTGAAATTGTCATGGGTCCTTTGTTTTTATTGTTTAAATGCTTATCTGAATGTAAAATTAACATTTAATGCTTATAAATTTAAAAACAATACTACTAGTTAGTCTTTTCTCTCCCTTTCCAGAAATGTGGTTCACCATCTTTCATGGGTTACAGAATTGGCAAAAGTTGCAGTATACAAAAAGAAAAAGTCAGACTACTTGGTTTATAGGAGAATGTGGAGTAAATACTTGACATTTATTTAAGGTAAAGGGTAATGACCTGGTGGTGAGATGCAAAATAGGACTGTCATTAATATACTATTTGATGACATTTTCACATTCTAATTTTACTTATGCATTTAATTATTTTTAATTCTTTTTGCAAGTCAACTTTCAATTTATTTATTTGTGCAAGTTAACATTGTATATTATTCTAAACACACTGTATTTGGTTGTTGTAGATGTTCATCTATCTCAGAGAGCACTTTTAAAGTTTTACCACCACCTTATCAGAGTGCTGAAAAGTGGAAGTCAGAGGAAACATGACTAACTTGCTGCAAAACAATAACACAACAGGTACATTATTTATTTTTCCTCACAGTACCAACTTTGGGAAATGCAGCTAATCTGAAGTTTTGATTACTTTTTCACATTCTAATTTTACTTATGCATTTAATTATTTTTGCAAGTCAACTTTCAATTTATTTATTTGTGCAAGTTAACATTCAATTGTTTTTTTTTGAGGATTCTAGCAATCAACATATATTTGTGACTGACATGTTGGATGGGTGAGTAAGGTGGAGGGGGTTGAAAAAACTATTTCTAAAATGGAGAGTGCTATTTTAGAGAAGTAAAAATATTAAAAAGTATGAATAAATAAAGAAAAATTGATTTATGTTAATCCCTGTAACTGTTGCACTATGAATTGCTGTGTTATATATTGCTTGTCATTGTAAACGCTAATAAAAGTGTCTTAAATGATCACACAACACCTTGATGTGTTATGCTTATTTCAGTTTTTCTAGTGATAAAGTAGCTATATGGGCTGTTTAAGTCTTAAAATTTTATTAAAATAAAACAAAAAATAAATCCAAAGAATAATCCCACGGGAACCCCTAAAGGGTTCTATATAGAACCTTTTTCCAGGCTACAAAGAACCCTAAAGGGTTCTTTTGATTGAACCCTTGAAAAGGGTTCTATATGGAACCTTTTAGGGGTTCCATATATGAAGCACCTGATAGAACCTTTTAAGGTTCTATATAGAACCGTTTCTTCTAAGAGTGTAGTTAAAGGTTTCTGGTGGCTGGAAAGTCGGACCATCACCATCGATTCAGTATGATGTAGAATTGTATTATCTGAGGGAATCATGCTGGCCATTTATTTAGCGTGGAACTCCTGTCCTGTTACTTGGAAGGCTCGGCTGAATACAGATAAGACTTCCTTAGACTAATGATAAGCATTCTCTAATTGAGAAAAATGATGTAATATCGATCTGCCGTACAGCCCCACGGCTGTGACATTTACCAAAGCGGCAGCGGTCGACTGCATAGAGACGGAAAATGGCGCGGTTTGTCAGAGCGGGGGGCATCGACATGAGGAGACCTGCAGCTTTTGCACAGTTACATAATTATTAGTCTTGAAATGGTTCTGTGCGCTGTGAAAGCAGGCTGATATACAATGCAGAAAAAAATACAACAAAAGAGCAATATTCCACTTCAAAATAGTGCACTCACTGTAAATTATGCTTATATTTACAATGAAATATTAATGCATGTTGCTGAAATCTGCCAAATATTTACTGTTTTATATATATTCTACAGTAATGTTCTTTATCTATTAAAAACACTGATAATTTATGCACACCCGTGTGTTCAAAGATCACTGAACAAAAAAAAATTAAAATTACAACTAAATCTGAATTTTCAGAAACATTAAACGGTATGATAACTGAGTCCAGGTTTTAGTCTTAGTTCTCAGAAACTTTCGTCATAAAGCTCAATGCATAGTTTCCTGACTGCAATGAGAATCAACAATCAGGTGTCAACAATAGACATAAATAAATGAAGGAAGAGAAGACCAAGCTTCTTTCTTGAGTTTATTTGCATATGGAATTGCAATATTTACATACTGAATTGTAAATGCCCAGAAGAATAGACCAACCACAATGGCATCATCAGTGTCAGTTTTGAAAGGCAAATGTTCTATTAATGTTCTTCTGGGTTTAAACGCTGTAACCTCTAATCACATCATGCTTTAAAAGCACTCCTGTTCATGCAGCCTGAGCACTCTGAAGCAGAACTAGATCTGTAAAATGCAAAACTAGTCCATCCAATCCACTGGTGACCCACTTGCCAAAAGCATTCTCGTTGAGTCTCTGACAGTCGTGCTCGCCCATTGTTTTGGATTCTCAAGTGGTGCATTCAGATGGAAATGAAAGGCTGGTGGCGCTGCCATTTAGCAAGTGAGTCACGCAGCGTTCGATGGCCATCTCTCCTGCCCTGATGTCAGGCCTCATAGCTGAAAATGCATGTCAGGAGTCATGGCTTAGAGAGGAACCGCTGGAGCTGTTTGAGGGTTATTAGAACAGAGAAAGAAAGAGACGCTCGTGAACAGATCTCGCATCTATATTCTCACACAAGAAAACATTAGTGTGCAAAGGGCTGTAAAAGCATCACCTTGTTCATGCCGTGTGAGCAGCTCGTGATCCATTTCAGCGCCTCAGAGCGGCTCGTTTACAGTTAGGCTTTATTTTCACATTTTTGTGAAGCGATGATTACTAGATTTGTAATGAGACATGTTTGTAAACCTATTCAAAGAATTTGGCTTCCTATAAACAGCAGTGTGAATGTCATGCAAACTGAGCCACTATCACAAGTAAAAAGAGGTTTGAGTTCACTTTAAAATCCAGATACATAAGCACAAAATCTAATCATTAAATGACCAGCAGGTGGTGCTGAGGAGCTCTCAGGTCATGCCGCTGATGTTTCAAAAGTCTTGAGAAGAAACAGCTGTAAAATGTAAACTGTTAGTGGAGCTACAAGGATTGAGACGGAGACTCCAAACGATCACTAGGAATGTTTTTGTTGCTCTTCCCAATCAATCTAACAAATTTCACAACTGTCATCCAATTGTTTCTGTGGGCAGCCATAGACTCCAACAGCAGAAGAACAACAGGCAAACTAACAGATGGTGCTTGGCATCTAATGAAGGTCTGGGAATGTTGGAACAAATGTAGTTCGAGAGAAAAGGAAAGAGTCACATCTGAATCTAATGCTCCTGTCCTACCTGAGCCAAATCTGGTTTTGCTCATTTCTGTGGGAAATACTATAGTTCAAATGATGGGTAGATGACACATCCACTACAGGTTCATTTCACATTATTAATAAAGCAATGTGTATATGAAGATTATTCATGACTATCAGGCCAGAAACATCAGTTCACAGATGTTTTCTTTTATATTTTCACAGGTGTGTTACTCTGATCAAAAGCCTTTCCTAATGCAGAAGCCACAAATCACATCAAACCAAACACGTCCATCTTAATACACCATAAACCCATCCACCACATCAGACATCTGCTGCTTCACGGCACTGAGAGACCCGGCTGAAAACCACAGCGAAACAAGGCTCTTTCACACACACACACACACACACACACACACACACACACACACACGCACACCTGATTCTGGTCCATAATACATCCAGCTACAAAACATATCAGCTTCCACAAGCAGGTAAAACCAATGGTTGATCTTAGCCAGAATATACCAGTTACGACAGGGGTCTCCAAACTCGGTCCTGGAGGGCCAGTGTCCTGCAGAGATCAGCTCCAACCCTAATCAAACACGCCTGAACCAGCTAATAAAAGTCTTACTAGGTATACTACAAACTTCCAAACAGGTGTATTGAGGCAAGTTGGAGCTGAACTCTGCAGGACACCGGCCCTCCAGGACCGAGTTTGGAGACCCCTGAGTTACGAACTAAAGATAATCAGGCTCCAAATAGGAAAAAGACAAAGATCGAATTAGGCTTCTCTGTTTCTTTAAAACATATCTCTCTGAAACTTCAACAGCTTCCAACCTGAATAATTCATGTCCAAAGACATCCTTAAACCAACACCTTAATTTTCAGAAAGGCTAATTTCTGCATCTTACAGACAATTCTGCGCTGTGAGAATATGTCAAGATTCTGTGTCATGTGACGAGCGTCAGCATCTCAAAGATCTTCCATATAATCCACCTCCACGACATCCACCTGTGCTCTACTGTTCAATCCTGGATGGAGCTCAAAGACTCACACAACTTAATCTTAGTAGTAACACATCTGCTTAATTACTGACATTATATTTGCCCCACAGAGTTTTTTTCTCCATTATCCAAACATCACATGGACACATATTATGTACTATGTACAATGTGTTAAGTATTATGCCACGATTTTCAGTGAACTCCTCTGTTAAACTGCTTAGGGTTGAGTGATAAGATCGTCAGTTTAACCCTGTCATTTATACGCATTATTCAACCACAGCAGTGATACGCATCACTAAATAGTAATTAGGCTTGTCACTATACCAAATTATTATAAATTGAACAAAAACTCACAGGTTTCATAATTTCCCAAATCACCACATAACAAATTAATAACTCAAATCTTAACAATTTAATAACAAATTATACAACTACAGTACTGTATGTCCAACCTTACCTGCATACATCCAGTACACTCACGTAAAATATAGCAGATCTCAACTATTTAATTGTTTATAAAGTGGCAAAATGTAAACTATATTATTGCATAGCTCTATTCTGATAAATGTATACTATAAGACATGAAGATATTAAGATATTATAAGCAAACATTGTGATTTTCTATAAAGCTGGTTTGAAACTATGTGTATTAAGAAAGCACTAAACAAAAACGGACTCGACTGTAACTCCACAGATGCCAGAGAACAGAATCCAGAGAATCCGAGAATCCCATCAACACTTGCATCAGCCTGAGCTTCTCAAAGTGCATTGCATTTTTAGTCTAGTCTTTCAACAACCATAGTTTAGTGGGGTTATTTCAACGAGTCTGCAGTCATTTGAGACCGGTTAGTCTTTGTGAAGAGTGCCATTCATGTTCAGTCAATCGAGTCAGCGACTCTCACACTCATTTAGCCATAAATGACCATGAAATGTGGCACATAAAAGCTCTATTGTTTTACAAAGGTGCGATTCTGACACATTACACAGGTGATCAAACACAGCACAATCATTTCAGCGCAGCACAGAGAGCCATCCAGGACTGCAACTCACTGCACACACACACACACAGAGCACAAGGTCACAGCACATTGCATTACTGTAAGACCCTACAGACAGTTATGCAATATCAGCTCATAATAAACAGTTCTTACCCAGCTGCATCTCCATGACGCTCATCTTATTTTCAGACGGGTAGAGGATCTTGGGAGGCTTGTCAGTCAGCGGTGCTGTACGAGAAAACAAACATCAAAGCAAATGATTAGTTGCGGGTCAATGCTGTCCATCTGTCTCTGATAGAGCTGCAGAATTACACGTTAAATCCTAAACGACAATAATTCGGCTGGACAAGTTTTTGACGTATAGTTTGGATCTCAACAAGTAAATCACCTTTTGAAAGTAATTTGAAACTTCAGAAAGGATTGTATTATGTAACTCCATATTCCACCTGGTCTGACAGTCACTCATTCTCTCATCTCAGGTCACAGTGGACAGGCTACATTATCTTTACTTTTTCTGTTCTCTGACGATACATTTCAATAAACAAACATGGCCACGCACATTGGTAAAAATCGCTTACCGATCTTATCAATTATAAAATTGCCATTATAGTATGGCATTAAAATTAATATCAGCTATTTCACTATTGTGCTAAAACATTAATAAATATTAAAATAAACTGACACATCAGTAATGATTCATCGACTTTTCCCGGCAGTGACAGTGATGTCTATGTTTTTCTATAATTAGGTCTGACATGCTACCTACAAAAATCTATATTAGGTAAACCTTGAAATTATATTTTTGATTTCTGCCTTTCTAGGCCTATACATTGATTCACGAAATTCACACTTTTTGTTTATTGCTTTACAAATGTGACTGTATCTAAATGAACAAGTGGATATAAGACCCAAAAACATTTAGACACACAAGTTTTTAAACATTTAAAATGACATTGCATTAAATGTTAATAAAGAACAAGAAAATCTAACTGGGTTTCACTTTATTTTGATGGTCCCTTTAACACATTCTGTTGACTATAAGTAAAGTTGCACCTACATGTCTACTAACTCTCATTAGAGTATTAGTAGAGTATCAGTAGACTGGTAAGGTTAGGGATAGAATAAATTGACATGTACTTGCAAAGTTAATTATAGTCAGTAGAATGTCTGTTGGGAGACCATGACAATAAAGAGTTAGCAGATATTAAGCAAACAGTCTACTAATACTCTGATGAGAGTTAGTAGACATGTAGGTGCAACATTACTTACTGTCAACAGAATGTTCAAAAGGGACCATCAAAATAAAGTGTTACCTCTAACGGCATTAAAATGGTTGTGTATTTAAAATGAACCAGTGAATAGTAATTACACTAACATACTTTCTCTTAAACAGACCTTAACCAGTCTGAATATGTGATTTTCTGTATTGCATTTTAACACTGAATGTCATCAGCTCTTCATCCTAAACCTATGAATGCATAAAAGTAACTCTTCATGAACAAAAACACAAAACAAGATGTATATTTCTTTATTGTATATGTATTTATTAAAAGAAGTAAAATAAAACTGCATGACTCAAATGCACCTCAGCTTCAGGGAGTTTCAGGAGCAGCAGATAAATGCTGTAATCTGACTCACAGCATAATTTAAGCCGTTTCAATCCTTCCAAAATGACATTTGGATCTCAAGGTCAGATTTAAAAAAAAATGGAAGACTCGATAAACTGCAGTTAATATGTTCTTCCATCACCTGGATAAACGCTCACTGGGGTTTGTGGTCTCAGGAAGGGGGGTGTGGCTTCTGGGGCTCCAGCTTCGATTGTTTCTTCAAAAGCCCCAAATCTTTTAGGTTTCTTAATAATGTTGTCAAAAATATTTTTCAACATATCTATAGTGAAATCTTTGTAACAGTTCAGTATCAGTGTATCAGTATCATTTCCCGCAGTATTGATACAGCAATACCAGCTGCACTTTATCTCTTTCTTCTCTCCGACAGCAAGAACCACTCCTCCTCTCACTCACTCAGAGCCACGCCTCCTCTCACTCACTCACTCAGAGCCAAGCCTCCTCTCACTCACTCACTCAGAGCCACGCCTCACCTCACTCACTCACTCAGAGCCACGCCTCCTCTCACTCACTCACTCACTCACTCACTCACTCAGAGTCACTGATCCTCTGACTCACTCAGAGCCACGCCTCCTATCACTCACTCAGAGGCACTCCTTCTCTCAAATATGTTCTTCCATCACCTGGATAAACGCTCACTGGGGTTTGTGGTCTCAGGAAGGGGGGTGTGGCTTCTGGGGCTCCAGCTTCGATTGTTTCTTCAAAAGCCCCAAATCTTTTAGGTTTCTTAATAATGTTGTCAAAAATATTTTTCAACATATCTATAGTGAAATCTTTGTAACAGTTCAGTATCAGTGTATCAGTATCATTTCCCGCAGTATTGATACAGCAATACCAGCTGCACTTTATCTCTTTCTTCTCTCCGACAGCAAGAACCACTCCTCCTCTCACTCACTCAGAGCCACGCCTCCTCTCACTCACTCACTCAGAGCCAAGCCTCCTCTCACTCACTCACTCAGAGCCACGCCTCACCTCACTCACTCACTCAGAGCCACGCCTCCTCTCACTCACTCAGAACCACGCCTCCTATCACTCACTCAGAGCCACTCCTCCTCTCACTCAATCAGAGCCACGCCTCCTCTCACTCACTCACTCACTCACTCATTCAGTCAGAGCCACACCTCCTCTCACTCACTCAGAGCCACGCCTTCTCTCACTCACTCACTCACTACCACGCCTCCTCTCACTCACTCAGAGCCACACCTCCCCTCATTCACTCACTCAGAACCACGCCTCCTCTCACTCACTCAGAGCCACACCTC
>NW_015642853.1:211111-211770 GCF_001515625.1 Sinocyclocheilus rhinocerous | reverse complement strand
CCACGCCTCCTATCACTCACTCAGAGCCACTCCTCCTCTCACTCAATCAGAGCCACGCCTCCTCTCATTCACTCACTCACTCAGAGCCACACCTCCTCTCACTCACTCACTCACTCAGAGCCACTCCTCCTCTCAATCACCCAGAGCCACTCCTCCTCTCACTCAATCAGAGCCACGCCTCCTCTCATTCACTCACTCACTCAGAGCCACACCTCCTCTCACTCACTCACTCACTCAGAGCCACTCCTCCTCTCAATCACCCAGAGCCACGCCTCCTATGACTCACTCAGAGGCACATCTCTCACTCAATCAGAGCCACGCCTCCTCTCACTCACTCACTCACTCACTCACTCACTCACTCAGAGCCACACCTCCTCTCACTCACTCACTCACTCACTCACTCAGAGGCTTTGCTCCTGTCCGGTTTTTTATGCCCTTCACTCGCAAGCTTCCCTCCGTCTCATTTACTCGGATGTACGTCATTGATTACGTTGCATGAGTGCCCACTTCTGGCGGAACCCTTGGAATGGGCTGAACTGGAACGTCCTAAGCCCTTGATCACTTAGAATCAGCTATGGGGTTGGTTTATTGTTTACATTTTTTCCCTTATGAATTTGTTTGGTGCAGCATTCTATATGTATATAGATATGCTTGGGCTG
>NW_015642853.1:178618-211066 GCF_001515625.1 Sinocyclocheilus rhinocerous | reverse complement strand
TGCGTGCGAGTGCGTGTCTAAAAGTGGAGTGGAACACAGCCTGTGTCACTCATCCTCTCACTCACTCAGAGCCACGCCTCCTCTCACTCACTCACTCACTCACTCAGAGCTACACCTCCTCTCACTCACTCACTCACTCACTCACTCACTCACTCACTCAGAGTCACTGATCCTCTGACTCACTCAGAGTCACGCCTCCTATCACTCACTCAGAGGCACTCCTTCTCTCACTCAATCAGAGCCACGCCTCCTCTCACTCACTCACTCACTCAGAGACACGCTCTCACTCAATCACCCAGAGCCACTCCTCCTCTCACTCAATCAGAGCCACGCCTCCTCTCACTCACTCACTCACTCAGAGACACGCCTCCTCTCACTCACTCACTCACTCAGAGACACGCCTCCTCTCACTCACTCACTCACTCAGAGACACGCCTCCTCTCACTCACTCACTCACTCAGAGACACGCCTCCTCTCACTCACTCACTCACTCAGAGACACGCCTCCTCTCACTCACTCACTCACTCAGAGACACGCCTCCTCTCACTCACTCACTCACTCAGAGACACGCCTCCTCTCACTCACTCACTCACTCAGAGACACGCCTCCTCTCACTCACTCACTCACTCACTCAGAGCTACACCTCCTCTCACTCACTCACTCACTCACTCACTCACTCAGAGTCACTGATCCTCTGACTCACTCAGAGCCACGCCTCCTATCACTCACTCAGAGGCACTCCTTCTCTCACTCACTCAGAGCCACGCCTCCTCTCACTCACTCACTCACTCACTCACTCAGAGACATGCCTCCTCTCACTCACTCACTCACTCACTCATTCAGTCAGAGCCACACCTCCTCTCATTCACTCAGAGCCATGCCTTCTCTCATACACTCATTCACTCAGCTCCGCCCCTGGTCTCAGGTATTGTGGCATCTTTCAATAGTGAGATCTGTTTTCAGTTTCTTCATTCCTTTGATGTTCACTCGAGTTTCTCCAACATCACTGTGATGTGTTAGTTAATATGACAGAGCTTCACCTTTGTGAAAATACTCTCCACCATTCGGCCGTAACAATGATAAATGCAGGGACTGTAACCCAAGATGACTAACAGTAACCCACACAAACTCAGATTTGAAACACGGCTTTTGTAAATGTTTTCTTTTTCCTGTTGATGTGCAACTTCTTCACAGAGAAAATCTCATTATCCTAATGAGCTTTTTCACCATGAAATACACATTGATTATTTTGTTTCATGTAAAACTGCACAGACAGATTCGGTTTGCGTGAGCTTCTGTTCGACAGCCAGATGAAGACACATTTCGATTTAGCACGAGGGAGAAACCAAAAAGAGAAATCGGGAAACGCAGAAAGCAAAAATAAACTCATTCCAGAGTTTTCAAATGAGAAAACAGATTTCAAATGTTTTTGAGCCGTTACACACGGTAAATTCACCAGCTGTGTTAAGATGAAAGAGTGAATATGTGTGTGTGTGTGTGTGTGTGTGTGTTTGCGCAGGTGAAGTGAACGGCAGCTGCTCTCATTTCCGTCTCTGCGAACTTGAATTTAAACCGTGGGAATTTTGATGAAATGTAAACCGTCTGATCGTTCATCCAAAATCCAATTTCTGCTCGGGAGAGGCCGCTGGTGACTGCTGCATATTTGGGATCATTATTCTGTGGGAGAGATTCAGGAGAAAAAATAATGAATCACTGGGCGAAATATTTGCATGGCTGTCTCTCCACAGAAGGCCGTCCTCCCTCTCTCCGTCTCTGACTCTCATTAGCTCTTGTTTCCTCAGAGATTAAATCTGTCCTGTGTGTATGTGATCAGTGGGCACTTTATTAGATACACTTCTCTAATGCTGCCATGGACCCCTTGTGCCCCAGAACAGGCTGAATTCAACAAGCTGCTGGAAACACTCCACAGAGACACTGACATGTTGATGTAACAGCGACACGACGTAGAGTTGCTTTACTGCATGAGAGGAACTGAATTCATCATCATGTGCATCAAAGCAGCTTTAGATGATGAGCTTTATGACCGGATGTTTCTTTAGCAGATGAGAGCATGTGGTCACAAACACAGACTGCAGCGTTTAAAGATGCTCAGTTACTACTAAGAGATCGAACGAGAGCAAAGACAACATTCTCACTCATCACAAACAGAAAGGATGGAGCTAACTTTTGGCTATTATACTGAAGATTTCAGATGAGCTATGTTCTTCTTTAGACATTGGCTCGTTCTGTTTATTGCTTAAAGGATTAGTTCACTTCCAGAATAAAAATCTCCTGATAATTTACTCTCCCCCATGTCATCCAAGATGTTCATGTCTTTCTGTCTTCAGTTGCAATGAAATGAAGGTTTTTGAGGAAAACATTCCAGGCAGGATTTTTATCCATATAATGGACTTCAATGGGGACCAACGGGCTGAAGGTCCAAACTGCAGTTTCAGTGCAGCTTCAAAGGGCCCTGCTGAGCATCACAGGCTTCCAGCCAGGCTCAGAACTGAGCCTTCTGAACGTAATCCACTTTTAAACACGCCGCAAGCCCATTCTTTTGTTCCAGTTATGAGCCATGCTGTTGGGTGAGGAGCTGACATCTTCCTCCTGAATATAATAGGGTCCCACTGGTTCTGTAAATTAGCAAAGGGACACACTACAAGGAAAGTTCTGGCAACCAGTGGAGAAGGTGCGATAAATGCAGTGTGTTTTTGCAGTGTTTTTTTTTCCTGTCTGTTGCTTTGTTTTTTTTCTCGCTTGTTAGTTTGTCGTTTGAATCTAAAATACTCAAAAAGAACTGATGTACTGACATACATCAGAAAGCAGATTCACATGAGTGCCACACTTGCTTTAAAGCAATTAAACCCTATCTTTAGTTTCTCTCTTTTCGGAGGACACAAAAGCCGGTCAAATGTTCCTTATGCTCTCATAAAGACCTTCAGTTAAATGAATGATTTCTGCGTAAACAAAGTGACTTCAAAAGTCGAGGAGTAAAGTTTCCCTGGAACCCTGGGTTGGCCCATCGACCAGCTATCGAGCCAGCAGAGGAACTTCAAAGGCCTGGAACGTGACTCGACCCTTTGGATGTGCTCAGTAAATGAACCGAGCAACCTTCGAGAGCTCCTCTTTCATCCGGCCAGAGGATGTGACCCGACACATACTGCCATCAAAAGCCCTTCAGATGCTTAATGAGAGCTTTTTAAATACCACTGTTAGCATCTGCTCATTAGAACCTTCACATCGATTAAATTATTTTAATTAAAAACCTCCTCCAACAGTTTTGAGCTGAATATGAACACACAGCGTCTACTAGACGTGAACGAACGTACCTGCTCGCACACATCACGCTTTGGGAGTAAGAGTCAGGAGACTGTAGATCGCTGGAGGAAGACGCTCGTTTCAGACTCGTGAAACGCCTGCTTTACGTGCAGCACTTTACACTTTAGCTCTGTATCTCTCCCACAAAGCATCGACTCCAGCTAATCTTCTCTGAGAAAAGGGTAAATAATGAATGCGTGTCTCTCTAATTAAAGAGCTCAGTCGCTCCCGGTCACGCATGATTACGCCAGCGCACTCAGAATAGATCTGAGCACTGGCCCTCTACAAGTTGCCTGACGCAGCGAGGACGCATTGTTTGAGAGTGCTACTGAGCGCTAGCAGAACACTAACGTGTGTGAGCAAAGCCGTCTGACATTTCTCTGCTGATTAACTTTAATACCCTCGGCCTTACAAGAGCGAACACTATCAACACGGACGAGCCGCGGCTGAGCGTGATGATTACAACCTGAACACCCCACTTAGTGTGGCCACTTGACATTCTTCCAGAGCGGAAACGTGACGGACAGCTAAAAAACTTGATAATGCTGCACTGACTGAAGGGTTATGATGTGACTAGTTAACCCTACTGTTAATGCCGCATTTGAAAAGGAACACAGAAAAACTGATCATACACTCTAAAAATGTTAAAGGTTTTTAGGTTAAAGGTTAAATTTTTCAATTCAATTTTTAACCCAAAAGTTGGGTTAGTCATATTTGACCCAAAGATGGGTTGAAACAAGAGTGTCAATAACTTGAAGATATTAAAGGGAGTGGGAAAATGAAAATTCTGTCATCATTTACTCACCCTCAAGTTGTTCCACAATGGTATTATTTCTTTCTTCTGCTGAACACAAAATAAGATATTTTAAAGAATGTTGGGAGCCGAACTACATTGGAGCCCTTTGACTTTCATTGTATGGACAAAAATTTCTCAAAATATATATATTTTTTACAATTCTGTGTCCACATAAGAAAGCGGGTCCAACAGGTTTGGTAAATGATGACACAAGTTTTCATTGATAAACTTACCCATTAAGAGATAAAAACATTGATCATGAATTCTGCAGAATAAACACAGAGTTAACTGCAACAAGCTTAAATTATAATTTACCATGAGTCGCCTTTCTGACATGGCAGCAGAGGGTTTAATGAGGAGCTGAACATCAGTGCAGCTTTCTGACACGCTCGTGGTCAATCATTAGAGACGCTGTGGTGTCTGCTCACAGTAATGGAAACACTTCTCCACCTGCACAAGCTGACTTCTTGTAAGCTGCCCGTGTTCAACATGCTCGTAATTCTTGACTGGATCGTGCAATCTAATGTCAACCGCTCCTCCACAACAAACTACAGTGGTGGTCAGCTGAGGACTGATCTGTCAATCACATCATGGGTCGTCTTTGCTCCGTATCAAAAGTGGCTGCTTGCTAACGAGCCAGAAGCTTCCTTAAAAGGAAATCCCTCACAATCCCCTGGTGCAGCCACTTCCTGTGTAAGGTAAGGCAACATAATTAACTTACAGCCATGATTTAGCCCTTTTAAATGAGCTCTCTCCTTTTTCTTAATTATTCCACCTGCTTTGACACTGTGGTTAACGTCCCGTTTCTCCTCCGAGGGTTCCTCTCCGGGGACTCCCGGGCGTCTGTCGGTTAAAGCGGCTTGAGCTGTCAGCACGTTCGCTTAATGAACATGTTCATTCACCCTGCTAGCCCACCTACTGTAGTCCAGCGGCTCATTTGGCCCTCTGTCGGCCCTCTGGACGTCTGTATCTGGGCAAATGCTGAGACCTTTTCACAGAGGGAAAATGCTCTATCGATTCCTGTACGTCACTATATACTGCTTTCTCAGCAGCGGCCTTGTGCCATGTAGACGTTTAGCTCTGGGCCCTATTTCTCCCTGCAGTGACAGGCAATTCTCATGCACGTCTGTGTAATTAAAACAATAGAAGAACATCAGTGCGGCGGATCCAGAGCCGCTAGCTCATGCATTCACGTCAGCCGAACTATCAACACTATGTCAGAAGGAGCACTGCA
Organism: Sinocyclocheilus rhinocerous; assembly: GCF_001515625.1. Taxonomy (NCBI): domain Eukaryota; kingdom Metazoa; phylum Chordata; class Actinopteri; order Cypriniformes; family Cyprinidae; genus Sinocyclocheilus; species Sinocyclocheilus rhinocerous. The sequence goes on along the minus strand of NW_015642853.1, from coordinate 205,715 downwards.
CAAAATCAGAATTCAGACGCGGAGGAATATTCCAAACTTATAATTAAGCAGATGTGCAAATGGTGAGCGAATGGTAATTAATCATGATTACTTTAATTATGCATTGTTTTCCCAATAATGAGGACGATGCTGAGGCACACGATGTGCTTTCTCAAGGCCGCCGACGGCTCAGTCACGCCAATCGAACCGCCGCTGCAGCGGATATTAAAAACGTCAATCTTACTCATGCAAATAACTTTGCCTCATTTTCAGTTGGTGAACTTACAGAAATTATTTTTCTCACTCTTTCTTTGAAGTGAATTTTTCTTCCCATGTGAAGAAAATGATGTGATATAATCTTTAATTAAGAGATAGAGTAAATGTCCCTCTCGCACATGAACGCTGCGTGAAGAAGAGACGCCACTCGTGTTGAGAGTTTATAGTGGAAATCAAAAAGAGGCACTTGAATGTTTTAATTGAATGAATATGCATGAATGTCACTGTCTGTGTCTCAACAAAACACACAAAGACCGTCAGATAACAGACAGCTTCAACTACATAAATCTAGCCGAAAGTTGTTTGCAGGAGATTATAAATGTTTGGAGTGTTCAGAGGTAAACTCTCTCTATCTCTCTCTCTAGTTTTCATCTTGGGATCTCAGCTGGCCAATCAGATGCGAGCGTCACACATCAGCCATCTGTTCTCTTCAGCAGAACATTAAAGTCAACACTGACACATTGTGTCCTTGACAAACTTCACTGAAACTCGGATCACAAGCGCTGCAGTGACGGAGGATCTGAACAAACACCTGGTGTGTCACAAGACTGCGCTCGCTCTCATTAAACTCAAAAAGACATGAGAAAAGATTCATGCTCATCTAGTTCACCAATGAATGAATTAATCTTTTTAATGGTGGCTAAATGTTTCAAATGTGAATGAGAGCATGCAGACGAACTACATGAGTGACGGACAGATAAAGAGTGAGGACACGTAAGGGACACGTAATGTACATGACTGGACTGACAGAGCCACACACACACTGGTATTCCTATAATTATGGGTTCATTCCATAGACGTAATGGTTTTTCTACTGTACAAATTGTATTTTCTATCCTCTTACTCTAACCCTCCCCCTCACACAAAACTACAGGCATTTTTACATTTTCAAAAAACTTCATTCTGTGTGATTTATAAGCTTGTTTCCTCATGGGGACCAAAAAATGTCCCCACAAGGTCAAAATTTACTGAGATTACTATATTTGTGAGGACATTTGGGCCTCATAATGTAGGCAATAGCAGGTACACAGACACACTCAGCGTCGTGCCAGGGCTAATGCTCAGAGACGGACGCTGCCAGCCTGCCCACCTGCTCAAACAGGTCAGTTTGTTATAGCAGCAAATTCAGGGTACACGGCCAGAGTCACCCGCTCACAATAATAACACATGCTGTGAGTGTGCGTGTGTGTGCATGTGTGTGTGTGCGTGTGTGTGTGCATGTGTGTGTGTGCGTGTGTGTGTGGTGTGTGTGCGCGTGTGTGTGTGTGAGTGTGTGTGTGGTGTGTGTGTGCGCGTGCGTGTGTGTGTGTGCGTGCGTGCGTGATTGTGTGCGTGTGTGTGTGTGTGTGTGCGTGCGTGCGTGATTGTGTGCGTGTGTGTGTGTATGTGTGTGTGTGTGCGTGCGTGCATGCGTGTGAGTGTGCGTGTGAGTGTGCGTGTGTGTGTGCGTGTGTGTGTGTGTGAACGACTGATTCACTATTCTAAAGTGGATCTTGCATTATTATTTTAGATAAAATGTTTTATGAGTGTCAAACAGGAAATTAAGTTTGTTTAATGAGACGAATGTTTCACATGAGCATGGGAATGTCATCCAAACACACAAAATGTGCTAAACATGCTCAAATCCACTAGAGGTGATCTAGAGATGATGAGGAGGTGAAATCACACGCTGTATCTGAAACCTAAAGCAGTTACTCGCTCCGGGTGTGTGTTCACTACTGTGTGTGTGCACTTGGATGGGTTAAATGCAGAGCACACATTACTTTACACATGACCATACTTGGCCACACGTCGCTTCACTTTCACTTCACTTTACCTAACTGTTTGCTAATTATGTAGCTGTTAAGGGGAAACAAGCTGAAGAAAGCAAGAGGTTTCCAGCTGAATCTCATTTGCACAACGAGAAGCACAAGCAGAAGGAGAAAAGCAGTACGTCGCTACTGTCTGCCACAAACACGAAACCAGTCCAGCCTCTCAGATACGAATCAATGTTACTCTGCATCTGAACAAACAATTCATTGTAAGGTTTGTCCCTTTAACACATTTCCCTTTAGCAATAAGCACCAAACATCTAGAACATCTGAATCTGGAAAATAAAAAAAAACTCATTTTTTCAGGATTGTAATGAATAATCTGTCATTGATGTCCCACCAACAGCAACAGACCAGATCATAATTGAATCTTTCAAATAGGAACAAAGCATGTTTATGAACATAAGCATAAAATACAAAATGTAAACATACCGGATTATAGCAACATTGCTAATTTACATCTCTAGCCCCCAGTGGTGGAAAGAGTACTGAAAAAATATACTCAAGTAAAAGTACCATTACCTTCCAAAAAATGTAGTGTGAGTAGAGTAAAAGTAAGGGCATCAAGAGAAGCAGCAAAAATACTTGCGGGAGTTAACACTGTATGCAATACCCGCAACCTCACACCAAATTTCAGGCCGTGTAGATAGGCAAGCATAGCCTATATACAAATCATTTAGTAAGCAGAAATCCGAAATTTACCTTAACATATTAAGTTAGAGGAAGATGCGACTGAATTGATGCTTGAAGAATGCGCTTCCAGCAGCCATGATAAACAGTTGGCGGTTAAAGTTTTCTATGCACAATTTGATTTGATGAAAGTCACGAGACCTATTACTATCTCTCTATCCAATCACGTTGATGGATAAAAATGAAATTAAAATAAGCATGTAACAACTACAAACGGAGGAAAATAGCGGAGTAAAAGTACCGATACATCACTTAAAATGTATTCAAGTAAAAGTAAAAGTACACAATTTTTAAACTACTCAAAAAAGTACAATTACTGATAAAAACGACTTAATTACTGTAACGTGAGTATTTGTAATTCGTTACTTCACACCCCTGCTAGCCCCATACAGTACGTCAGACACGACTATGCAGACAAGTACCATCTACTCTGATGAAAATATGCATGTTTTGGTATTTAGAAGACATTTATAATAATCATTTACATTAATATAAATAACAAACAATGTATAATAAGTGAACATGGACATTGGAAAAGAAAAACTGAGCCTCTAACAGCATTAGTGACAGCAGCTTTCCCAAAGACTAATAGGGGTCCAATAAAAACACAAGGGCAGGGGTGATATGGGAACTGGTGCTTATATACGATCGGACAGGTCAGAGGGTTACAAGAGGCTTTATGAGAGCTGGAGAAACGGGAGGGAAAATGACAGTGTCATGGCTCCAGCAGCTGTCGTGTGGCAGAGGGGACGTGAAGGTACAAATTACAGCCTGCTGGGGTTGAAGACACCACACAGAAGTAATGATGTCTAATGTAACCCGCCGCTCCCATTAAGAGACAGAAACAGGCCTGTGGATCTTTCTGGGCTTGTGTAAGGGGCCGTGATGTGACCCTTCGTGTGACACGTAAAGCCCGCTGTGAGCAGACGGGAGAATGTGTCTGTCACATGACGAGGCTCGAGCCTGAATTATTCATGCAGTCGCTCACAGTCCATATATAAACGTGAAGGACAGTCCTGACCTTTCCTCACCTGCGGTATGCTTTGAAAAGTTGAGTGGGGCTTTACAGGTTGGTGCATTTCTTTTTTTTTACAAATTTGACTTGTCCTAAGAAGACCTCGGTCTCTCACACACACATAAGCCAAATAAGACTTATTTCTTCTGGAAGGACAAACAAGGTCTGTTCCAGTTGCCATTGAAACAATGTGCTATTAAAACCCACAGGAAAGTGTTCAATTATAACAGGATGATGTGTTTACTGACAGTTTGTGACTCCAGCTCTGCCTGAGAGCCAATTACTCCATCTTGAGCTAAATTCTGGGTCGATCTGGAGCATAAAAATAAAGCACAACCCTTCTTCTCTCATGTTAGATTCTTTATTCAACAATGTACTGAATGAATAAACCAACACCTTGAAAACATAAATATGCCAGATGGTGTCATTATCATTCATTCTCTGTGTCTTATTTTGATTAGAGCAGGTGTCTCCAAATTCGGTCCTGGAGGGCCGGTGTCCTGCAGAGTTCAGCTCCAAGTTTCCTCAACACCCCTGCCTGGAAGTTTCTAGTATGCCTAGTAAGACCTTAATAAGCCGGTTCAGGTGTGTTTAATTAGGGTTGGAGCTGAACTCTACAGGACACCGGCCCTCCAGGACCGAGTTTGGAGACCCCTAGATTAGGGGTTATAGCCTGTCATTTCCAAATGAACCACTAGAGGGAGAAGAGCCGTCAAAACAATCACAGTAAATTATGTTCTGAAAAAACTAAATCTCAAGGTCACTGAATCATTCTTTCATGTGTTTGAAAGTTAAACAGATTACTGATCATAAGGTTAATGCCGAGTTCACAATGCACGATTTTAGCCCCGATTTTAACTCGCCGACAGGTTTTGCGAAATCACCGACAAATGCCTGAAATCGGAGGCAAATCGGTGCTCGTTCACGTGAGTGACAATCACGCAGTGTGAATTATCAAAGACGCAACCCGTGAAATATTTGGCATGCTAAATATCTGGAGCTGTCGGTGATTCAAAATCCTGAGTGTGAAATAAGTTCTGACTGAAAAATACATCGGCGATGACTTACAGCCAATGAGAGAGCAAGATACAGGGCAGCGGGAAGTTCGGGATCACTTCTCGTGTGCGTTTGGTTGTGAAACGTAGTTTGTGGACCAGACAGAGTTGTCGGCGATTCTTCCTATTGTAAAGTCATGCAGTGTGTAACCTCCTGTCGCCGATCCATCATGCAATGTGAACACAGCAGCAACTGAATGCTGCCCCAGATAGTCACGCAGTGTGAAAACAACGGTGATCCGACGACTTTGAAAATCGTGCAGTGTGAACTCGGCATAAGTGGCGAATTTCAAGACGGAAATCCTGAGTGATTCCCAACAGGAGGCTAAAAAAGGTAGAAAAACTGTGGGTGTGAGAGCAAAGTGTTTGTGGCTTTCATTAACAGCAGTTTAACACTCTGAAAGCCGAGACACAAATTGAGTGGCAATTTGCCAGAGTGTCGCATTAATCGATGAAGTGTGATCATCATTACAGATCCCAGATGTATGAATTCATGAGACAGCTGACATTTACACATACTCCGTTAGCACTTATCGTCACTTGAGAGAGAGAGAATGAAATGGAAACAATAAATGTATTCTATGCAGGAATATGAACACACATGCTGAGCTCAATAATTGTACTTGAAAACTCATAATCTAATGCTGACTGCAATCTAGATGATCTGAACCCAACCTCTGACCCCGCCCCTAGCCACACCCACTATCTGACCACACTCTAGCCCCACCCACTCTCTGACCACACCATAGCCCCACCCTCCCTCTAACCACACCCACTCTCTGACCACACCTCTAACACCACACCCACCCCTTTGGCCACACCCCGTCTTTAACTCCACCCCCAATCACAGCTACCCTCAGCATTCTGAAAGCTCTTTTTAAAGCAAATTGAATGATAACTAATGGAAGCCTCTACACTCAAGTTCACACACTCAGATTATGATTCATACAGAAAATGGAACATATTAACAGCCACTAAGGGCTGAATGGAAGGAAATGGTGCATTTAAGTGTCCCGTAGCTCTGTAATGCAGGTCAGAGAGCCCTCTACAACACTCCCCTTCTTTGGATGACTGTTAGTTAAGATATTCATTTCACTCAGCAATGAAAGTTCAGCTAGAATGAAGAAAACACATCAAATGGCCTTTTATTCACTGACTCACTTTTAAGACATGCGCCGAGTGCTTTCTGTGAGAGGAGGATTAAAAAAACAAGAGAGAGAGAGAGCGAGAAATGTAGAGGGGATAGCAGTCATACGTAGTCTCATACTGTATATAAAACCTGTAACCACATGATACATGATTTAACCCTTTGAGCGGTACGGTCCCACATATGGGATATAGAACGTTCGGTGACGTCACATAACTGTCAAATTCAAACTGTGTTTCGCGCTTTAGCTGGCGCTGAGACAGAGAGAGAAGTGCACTGCACTTGTCATATTATCACAACTATGCAGTTTTTTTAACCACATAATGTTTATTTTAGATTTCAGACATTTAAATACACATAAGTACTAGTAAAACAATACATTTAGAGTTTGTAAAATCGGTCCCACATATGGGATTTAGAACGTTCGGTGACGTCACATAACTGTCAAATTCAAACTGTGTTTCGCGCTTTAGCTGGCGCTGAGACAGAGAGAGAAGTGCACTGCACTTGTCATATTATCACAACTATGCAGTTTTTTTAACCACATAATGTTTATTTTAGATTTCAGACATTTAAATACACATAAGTACTAGTAAAACAATACATTTAGAGTTTGTAAAATACACACATATGTCTATGGAAGCAACAATAACAATCCATTCAAATTTAATTTGCCGATGTGTTTTATTCATATCAGATACACACAGTGTAAGTAATTATAAAGTTCACTCTATTCTTCTCCCAGTTCACCGGCCACTTATTACTTGTATTTCGGGAGAAACTGATGAATTCACGTACTGTAAATCCGACTGACAGGACTTTCTGAACTGCAGCGCGAACAAACATGGCGGCGCCCATCTCACATTACAGATCACGATCAAGATCATTTAGAAAGGTTTTTAAACGACAAAACACTCTCCTTTACACATATTTGTGAATCGGAATATCAGATTGTTCATGACATGGTATGCAAGTTTGTGAATATAAAAAAAACGAAAAACGAAATAAAAGCGGCCCATCTGTCATACAGTGTTATTGTGGCCGCGGTGTGTCACGTGACAAGCATGACGCGTCACCATGGAAACAGTAAGGGGAAACATTCTAATATAATGGTTGCCTTAAAAACACTCACTCTGGGGGAACCGCTGGAATATTTTAAACTCACCACTGAAAGGGTTAATAAGCTTAAGCATTTCAGGACAAAAGAGACATGGATGGAAAGGAAGAAGGAAGACCATCAGCTTCAAACAGATGACACGCACAGGCTTCCCTGCTGAAAACCCTCTCTCTCTCACCAGAACAGCAAGTCCAGAGCGTTCAACCCTCAGCTGGTCCACACAATCCTGGACTCTGTTCTGGTTTCCCAGGATGCCGACCAGAGATGGAAACTCGAGTCTGCAGCTTGGACTCAAGTTGCACTTTAGTCGCAAAAAAATATAACTTGCTACTTGACTTGGACTTTAGGGACTCGTGAACACATCTGATGCCGACTGTGAGGTGTCTCTGCGTATCACAGCACATTTCTGCTCTTCTGTTTGAACTCTTGCTCCATGCATCAATGCATATTAGTACAGTAGAGAAAAACACGGTCACTCACAGGCTGAGTATGGGCTAGCAGAACTAGCAAAATGTGTCTTCAAAAAGAGAAAGTGCATGCACTGTAAAAAGTCATTCTGTAGGTTTGTAGATTTCATTAAATTTAATGTGTAAACTTTATTTAACTAAATTCATTTTTGTTTTTTTCAATATTTGTTTAATTAAAATTAATTAAAAACGACTGGAATAAAACCTACTCAATTATGTTGTTAAGGATTTAGCTATAATTTTTGAATAATTCCAAATAGAGAGAATATTATTCTTGTATTTTTCTTCATGATCAGCAGGTAGTACTTCCCCTTCTACTGTAAATTAAATATTAAACGTGATGATATTTAGGTTCTCAAACAAAAAAAGCTGACATGCATTTATGTGTGACAACAGTTCAGTGAGGTTATGTTTTGTTGTCTTCAGTTAATTTCATGAACTTTCACAGAAAATATTAAATAAGTTGTTTATTTATATATGTTCAATTTCAATTATAGTATCAACTTCAGTTTCAAATGTAAATCAGTTGTACCGAGGACAATACAGTGTCGGTAGGTTTTTATTCTACAACCTCTATTGATAGATTCAAGCAATGTTTAATTTATAAAATTTACAAAAAATTTACTTCATCTGTTTTTTAGCCCATGTGATCAAGCCAAATGGTGAAAGTAGCAAGGAACAAAATATTGTGGAGGCAAAAACACCTTGGGAGTGGCTTATACAGTTTGTTGCTCACCTGTTGACATTTTTTGCACCCCTGTTTTACACCACTAAATTAACCTCTCTGCTCTTTTTTTTTTTTTAGGGTGAGCAGTGTTCTGTTTATGACGAGAGGTGGTCATCAGCTGCATTATAGAATTTCTTGGGGAACATGCAGGAGACCTCATCAAAGAACTGAAAGTATGCAATCTTAATTTCAATACACCAGAAGTATGAATATATCAAAATTGTTGTTGACTTCCTGAAGAGGCCATAGTATTGTTGATTGGACTTTCTGATTAAACAAATTGTTGAGTTTCAGATCTTCTCTGTTGATCAATATTTCATAGGTTTTGAGTGTCACTGCTGTTTAATTAATTTTTAAGAACACGTTTGATTAATTCTAACTCAATTCTCAATAGTTGTTGAATTTAATTAATATTTTTGCTTGTAATCTGTTGCCACAATTTTATTGAGTAGATGTAGTGTATTATTTTTTACAGTGTGCCGTGAGTGCTGCTACATGATGCAAACTGTGCTCAGCTTTGCACAGATGAGCTGCTGTGGAGTATGAAGTGTCTTTGAGTCTTACGGACTGTACTGTGATCAGCAGGACTCTACTGTGAATGAACATTGTACTCACACTGCCTACAAACACAATACTGACATTCCAGGTTTCTGACTGGGAAAACAAGCAGCTTTGTCATAATGACAGCAGAGGGAATTTTGTATCATACAGTCAAGCCAAAATTTATTCAGACTCCTTCAACATTTCACACATTATCACAGTTTATTCGCTATAGTTTAGAAAATGGCAATAACATATGACAAGAACTCAGAGTTAAACGGTGTCAGAACAAATGCATCTTGATAATGTCAGATAACACTTAAGCAAAACATGGTCAGGTCAAAGTGTCTGAATAATTTTTGGTCCCAAATTTTTTTATCAATTTTACTGGTAGTCCACTGCATGAAGAACTTCTGGGTATAATATGTCACAGTTTACTTTATTTTGCTCTCCTCACTTACATAAATGAACTATAGTGTCGTGCACCCACTAGTAAAAAATATCAAAAATTATATCTGGTGTCTGAATAATTTTTGGTTTGACTGTATATGGGTGCTTTAGAATGGAAAAGTTATAAAGCAGCACATTAAGGCCACACGATCGTTCTGCACACACGTGAAGTCTATGGAGGTCCTGAAGGTCGCTCACTGGGTTTGGAACAGAGCCCTTACATAACCAGAGCATCAATATCATGTGTAAGTCCCTGCATGGATCTCTCTGACCTGAATATGGTTCTCATCTCACTCGCACTCCATCAAGATGGAGGATCCTGTGTAATTAATGAAGAACACTTTAAAAACAGCCCTTCATTTGGCCAGGCCTAACTAATGACTTCTAAATATAACCACATTAGACATTCTCCTCCACGCCGGCCATGGCCTCGCCGCTCATTTATTTAAAACTACTCTGAGCTTAGAGGAAAAGTGCCTCCTCATCACAAACCCCTGACACACATCAGGACGACGGGCGCTGCACACCAGCCTCAACTTCTCTTTTAGTTTCCCTTCAAAATGAGCTTGTGTCTCCTGCCGGCTCCTCGTGTCGTCACACCACTCGTCAGTTTTAGAAGATCCTAATTAAGCAAGAAGTCACATGGTAATATTAAACATCATAAATATCCAGACGGCTTTAGTCCCACTGAAATCAATCAGATTTTTGTTAATGATCATGTGATTGGAGCTCACCGTGTCTACATGTTAATCAGACTGAGACCGGCTCCGGAAGTGTCACATGACGTGTGTTTTTAAGTATTCAATCGCACATCGTGTCACATGCTCTTGGACAGAGCTGGTGACTGTAGCTCAACTACATAAAAACCCTGCTGCAGCTTCATGTAAATGCACTGATGAGACGACAGAGAGAAATGTGAAGTGGTGTAATATATGAAGAAGGTCGGCTGCCGTTTAACCCTGTAAAGAGAGCGGCCGCTGGACGAGCGTCTCCATCAGTAATGTGTTTATGAAAATGAGCCACATGACAGATCGCTGGCATTGATCACATGCTCATCCATCATACTACATGGTCCAAACGCTCTCTCTCTCTCTCTCTCTCTCTCTCTCTCTCCACTTCAGCCATATTTTCCTTCTCTCTGCATCAAGCCTTCGTTTATTTCTCTCGCTCTTTCTGCTGCAGCTGTTCTCTTCATTTCCCTCTCTATTCCTCCCTCCCTCTCTCTCATATGTAATATGGCAGTACAGGAACCATAAGGTGGGAATATCTCTCATTATTTTCCACTCTGTTGTCACGACGACAGCAGTTTGAGTGACAGATCTGAAGTTGGGCTGACAGGTGACGTGGGGCACCACAGACAACACAACGTACACTAATATCACACGCAAGCCTCATCTGAGCTCATATTAGAAAAGCACAAGAGAAAAAAAAACATAATAAAATGTTGACATTAAATATTGATTTTTATGTGGGATGAGCTTTACTGTTCCTGGAGAGAGAGAGGGGATGGGGAAATATGTCTCCGCTCCGGCTGCACAAACACACTCAAATGCTTCAGCGTTCACTCCGGTTTTCCTCTAGGAAAAAAGATCCAAGCACACCCTCATAAAGGACAGCAGCGCCTGAAACAGAGCTGTGCTTCTTCAGAACTTCTGCACACCCTCGTTATACTCAATTAAGAGAATAATTATTCACCTTTCATATGATAATCAGCGGGCAGAACTGAACGCTGCTGTGTGTTTAGATGTTCACCTGCTCACGATGAGGCGACGCTGTTATATAACGGCTCATCTGAGGAGAATCCTCTCTGAGCCGCGAGCTGTTAGCAGATCCATATTTCTCTAGCAAAAGCCCAATATTAACCCAGTCAGTTCCTAATGCATTATAAAATAATGCCAAAACTGTATTACAAACTGCCACAAAAAACAGATGCTGCAACATTCAAAGCACTTGATGCAAATCTACATTACTAGCAGAACTGAAAACAGATGATTCCATGGAAACATCATAACGCTTCAGTGATTAAATGACTCAATGAATCACGTGGAATCAAAAAGCTGTGGCTTATACAATGTGAAAATTAATTTAGGGCATAATGCATGATTTTATTGCAACATCATTAATATCGAACATGAATAAGCCACCGAGTATCCCAGTCAATGAGATATCAGTTGGCTGTAAGAAACATACTGTACGTAAAACTCTACAGAACTGAATCCTAGAGAAAATAATTACTAAAGATTACAGTGTTAATACCATAGTAACTCTTGTTCAGAAAGTTCAGACTTTCCCAGCTTCAACATCAGAATTAGGCTAACAGATAGCATTAAAAAAATCATTGTTTTATGTTTGTTTCTATTTAGAATACATGGTGGACAATACATTTGCAATGGTATATTAGAGTCTTGAGCTGGAATTAATATGGAGTTTTTTATGAAGATCCAGAGGGAGATCATCACACGCCTAAAGACTTCCATCTCTTTCCATGAAAGAAAAATAAATCTATCTCTACCCTCCCATTCGGGAACATGTTTTCAAGCACTTACTCTGAGAAGCCCATGAGCCAAATCCATGACACAAATTCAATAAGTATAATCATCTGTTTTCATTAGTCGGGCACCGGGACGAGGGTCTTACGCTGACGTCCTATAGGAAGCAGATAAGCCATTTCTATAAGTGCTGCATTTTAATAAGCTGCATCTGGCTGTTTGGTGAACAGTGAAAACTGAACACAGAGGATTTGCTCGCTCCGTGTAAGCACGAACTGGACTGGACTGTTCTAGAAAAGAGCCGGCGACCCACTGCTGAATGACAGTTTAAGTGTCTGTGAGCACAGGACTCAACGAGCCGGCATGTAGAAACCGTACATGATGTGCTGGCACCCGCTCTGTCTCATTTCTCCTGTTTTAGTCACATAGTAATGAGCTTTTTACCTTCCAACAGGGCTGCATGAAATGACGCGGTCTGAGTAACTGACAGCTCACGTAAGAGCACATGAAGGTGAATTATTAGAAACTGCAAGAGTAAAAACACAACGAGGGAGACACTCAGCATCAGCTCAGAAAAACCCACAGAAGAAGGATTGATGGACACGAACCCGCCATCTTTAATATGTAGTACAATCCTGAGGAAAAGAGCTTTGCACATAAACAAGCATTCAGGGAGTCGAACCTGTAATAAGCTGAAGCTTATATATCTCTGCATAATGGGTTACGATCAGCAGATTCTTGAAGATACTGGACACAAAAAATATAGCATGCTGAGTGTCATATGGCATTCAAATATAAACAGTGTTGGGAGTAACGTATTACAAGTAGTAACGTTAAGAGTTACGTAATCAGATCACTTTTTTCAAGTAACTAGTAAAGTAACGCATTATTTTTTAATTTATAAGAAAACATCTGAGTTACTTTTTCAGATAAGTAACAGCAGTTACTGTTTCTCATGTATTGACTGACAGCTCTCTTGTGCTCATGTTGAGAGAATCAGGAGTGAGTGCAGAGGTGTTGTGTGTGAACATGATCTTACTGTAGTTCTAGACTCAATGTCAACATGCTTTTACTCATCTCACTCGCACAGAAACAGAAACAGATTCAGTATTTCTCAAAATGACTAAAAACAGTGAAATGCAAACTCAGAATATGCAAAACCTGCAATAATTAAATATGTTAAATAGCACAAATATCCTTTATGTATTTAATCCCATTTTGTTAACCAATATTGTTGCTGCTGACCTTCAATGATCCAATTCAACCATTCGAATAAGCAAAAATGACTTCCTTCAGCCTGAGGCTCATTCATTTCACTTTTGGTGTGAAAGGGCTTTTACATTTGTCAAAAATAGAACTTTTCATATTAAAAACAAACAAGCAAGCCCAGCCCAGATGAGAAAAAGTAACAAAAACGTAACATAACGCATTACTTTTCATAAAAACTAACTAATGCAATTAGTTACTTTTTTAAGAGAGTACCGCAATATCATAATGCATTACTTTTAAAAGTAACTTTCCCCGACACTGAATATACATATAAAAAAAGAAGAATATGCGCCTTACTGTTTGTGGAGAAAGAAAGAGATGAAGCCCTGCAATGTCAAGAAATGAGCAAAGAAATCAGTGACATTATCTTCTCTAATATCTACTATAACATCATCACACCACAACAAGACTGACCAACTCAAGCAAATTACAGCACAATTACATCACTCATTCGGAAACTCAAACAAATAAAGTAAAGGTCAATGATATCAGACCCTAAAAACACATTGACACACTATCAGCACTCCGATAAAACACAGGCTCTCGAGCAGGTACAGAGTATAGAGACACAACATCAGGACATCTCCAGCCCTAATCAAACACACCTTCTGTAATGGTATGTGTTCGTCTGTCACAATCTGAGACACAGCGAGGATCGACTCCAGTCTGTGTCTCCAGCACTATTTATTATCACTCTCTCTTATCATTGCATTATAAGAATGACTTTTATTTACTCTACTTGTAATTGAATTTTATTATTTACTGTCATCCGGACTACATTTCTTTGTCAATTACACTGTTTTATTTTTCTTAATTTATGTTTATGTTCTGCACTATTCTCATTTTGCACTGTTTGAACTGCAAATGCTGCAAATGCTTTAGCAATATGAATGCAAAAATATCTGTCATGCCAGTAAAGCACCTTAAAACTGTGTGTGTGTGTGTGTGTGTGTGTGTGTGTGTGTGTGCTTGAACATTTTTAAAAGCATGAGGTTTAATTATCATACAGAAAAAGTATCATACTATACAAAAAATATGAGATCCATCACAGTTACATATGTATAATACTTAAATATGTAAATAAATAAATGGTTAACACAACAAGAACTCCTCTTTTTTCCTTAAAAGACTTGCATGCTCTATAGAAATATGAGAATGGGATTCAGATAAGACAACAGATAGATTTCTTTCTTTTTCTTTGACGACAGTGTGTCATAATGAGTCGTTGTTTGTCATTAATTTAAGTAAAGTCCTTGACAGTGTAATAAATAATTTACCTGAGCACACAATAGCAGATACATTCCATGAATGTGTGTGTGTGTGAGTGTGTGTGTGTGTGTGTGTGTGTGTGTGTGAGTCTAGCAGAACTGCAGGAACACAGGCTGCTCATCACAGACAGACTCATTGCTCTGACTCTGTGAAAACGTCTCTTCCAGCTGGGCCGTGAATTAAACACCAGCTGATTTCAGGCTTGACCTCAGAGATCCACCATAGTGGAAAAGCAACAATAGAGGGAACATCAGCCTTTAGTTTCACCCGTCTGCATTCTAACTGAATTAAGAAAGTCTGAGAGTTCAAGAGTTCAATTTGAGATAGCAAACATAACGCAAAACTGCAATTTAGATGCATTTTAACAGACTGAATAAATGAACTTCAATGGTTTAGGCTGGAAAATCACTCCATTTCCCAGAATGCATTACCTGTGCTGAATTACTCTGAATTACAGTTCCAATTCAACTTCCTGCATGCCAGTTCAATTCAAATTCACACGCATGAACTGAAAGTGAACTGATTCTTCAGTTCTGAATTCTGCTCAACCTCTTTCTAAGTCCTAAACATCAGGACAGACAGTGAGCGTGATTTAACCAAGTACAACATGTTCCTGGATCAACATCCTTGTTGATCCGGGAACATCATTCCAATCAACCAATCAGAATTGAGAGATAACTTTTCAGGAAATGTCAGTTTGGGTAAGGTTAGGTTTAGGGGTGGGGATTGGGTTAAGTCTGTATTTTTGGACAGTAATGTTGATCCAGGATCAACAAAAGATGCTGATCCAGTAACATGTCTTACTTGGCAAAATCACGGCGAACCAGGACGGACATGTGACGCGTGTCAAAATGAGAGAAACGCCTCCTCCTCTCATAGTCACTGTCCGTGGACTTTTGAAGAACAGCCAAGCTGATGCTCGTAACGCATTTCCAGCTGTGCATGAGCACCTCCAGTGCGGTTTAATATCAGACTAAATGAAGGTCGTGGCAGCATTTACAGACGGGCCTCATGCTGCCCTCTGCTGTCGACCCTAACACACACACAATCCACCAAAAACACACCACTAACTACAGATCACATGACAAACTCAGTTCCCGGATGGCCTCGTTCCTGCAGAGTTTAGCAGCAACACCTGCCTGGGAGTTTCTAGAGATCCTAAAGACCTGGACTGGTTGAGCTGTTGAGTGAGGTATGAAGCCTAACTCTTCAGGAAACAGCCGGACCGGACACACCTTGCTTAAAAGAGCTCATCTTACCTGTGACGGACAGCTCAGTGGTCCTCCTCACCACAAAACTCCCAAACTGTAATTCGCAGCTGTAATTCCCGATGTCGTCTTCCCGCACGTCTTTGATGGAGAGCACATCCACCTTCCTGACGATGCTCTGTCTCCACTGTTTCGGCCGGCATTCCTGCATCCATCAACAGATCGGCAGTTTAATGCGGCTCCGAACACATTTCATTGGAATGACACGTTAATAAATCGCCTTCAAGTGGGCGGCTTTCAATGCTGTCAACAGACTGCAGCACTATGGATTTCATACTTGACAGTGTTTTGACAACAGCTAGAGTTTCATCTGTAAATTGTTGCCTTGGCAATGCCTGTCAATCATTTATTTAGCACTTATTAATTTCCATGTCGATGAGCAGATGAGTTCATTATCAAGGCAGCGAACCATAAGAAGATGATGCACGAACTGTGCTGACGTTAACCAGTGTGAATCTCAGCTAAGAAATAAATGTTCAGAGATGAAGGGCTTTCTAATCGTCAATGATAGCGCAGACGCAATTCAACCATTTTAATAAAAACACACCGTTTTCGTATGATGAGAAGAAGCACTACAAAATATTAAAACGTTTTTTGAAAGAAGAAAAAGTGTTGTAAATGAAACCTCTTTGTTAGACTAGCTCAATTTATATAAAGCCACGGCATGAAGACTGATATCAACCAGTAAAGAACTGGATCAAATGAGTCATTTGTTGCTCATGCCGTGTGTTTGTTTTATCTTTCAGTTTTAACTCGTATATCGAACTAAGCAGAATGAAGAAGTTCACATTGATGAAAACTAAATCCAGTTATGTTTCCAGCACAAACGTCCACAGCCACGATCTGTCTTTGATTCAATTTAGCCAGAAAGAGTGGCAGACGTTTAATTTGAGGCTCATCTGAATTAGTGCGCAGTCCAATTTCACCTGTCTTATGGGTGGCAGAAACTGATCCATTCACAAAACTTTCCATCTCATTGTCTTTGCCTCAGGACATCAGGACTGATATAAAGTCAGTTTCTGCCTAACCCTAACTGCATGAGACTTCTGCATGAAGATGATGGCATGGAAACAAACTGAAGGGTATTACAGTACTATTAACACTAAACCAAACAACCTGTCTGCTTAGTGGTGAATACAGCACGTGATCGTACCTTGTACCATGTAATCTCTGGCTCTTTTCCGGTCTGTATGTAGTCATCGATGTCAGGACAGAGGATGTCTTTGCTCTTACTCAGCTCGGCCTTCTCGAAGTACCTCATCTTGGAGTTGTAGCAGAGACCCGTGTTGTTCTCGGCCACCGTGAGCGACATCGACACTTTCATACAGTATGTGGAGTTCCTGCAAAACACACCAAACCAACACCGTCAACAAGCTTCACAGAAACAGGCATTTCATTCACACTGGAAAAGGCTTTCAAATGTTCTTTTATTGCGATCAGCGGGAGACAGGAATCTCACGATCACATTACGACAAGGGTAACCTCTCAGAAATCCCAGATATTTACTGCTGAAACGAGTCAGTAAACACTCTGTTAAAAGGGTCTCGTGTTTTCACATCATTCTCAGCAATTGTTTCTTTGCTTGTCTTGGGCTCAGGACATCTCAGATCAGCAGAAATGAGAGCAGAGAGCCAGCAGGCCATTTCTCAGCTTTGTTAGAGTGGCGTTCTCAGCGGACGCCTCTTACTGCCACAATTGAATTTATTGGAAAACAACTCCCTGAGCAGAAGAAACAACACAATGCAGAACGGAGAGAAGAAAGGACAGAAAGTGCTGACTCAAAGAAGAGTGAACGGAGAATTAGAGACAGACAGAATGAAAACTAAAGATTAACATCCCTCCACAACATGTGATCCCCAGCTCCATTTTTAAAACAGGAGTCTTATAATTAGCCTGCGATTTGATTCTCTGATGAAATAATTCAACACTGTTTTCCTGTAACACTAAACACAGCTCTCGTTTATATACAGGACATAAAAACACAGGTGGACAAAACCAGAGTCTACAAATACAGTGAGTAACAATGAGTAATGAAAGGAGAATGTGGTCAGTCTACAGCCGGCGGATCTCATCCGGAGTCCGGGGCCATTTAATTACATGTAATCTGGATTACGTAATCAGATTCCAAAAATTAAATACTTGTAATTAGTGCTGGGCAATGATGGGCAAAAAAAATTTTTTTTTACCGAGATTAATCACATTATTTTCTGCGATTAATCGTTAACAAAACTATGCACTCCACTGTGCTGAGCGAGAGCACTTCTCTGCTGTCTTCACGTGCTATCGGAAACTTACTAAGTTACTATTTCCCACTTATGAAGTTGTGAGCGCTTCATGTGAGCGCTGCTGCAGTCTTAGGTCCACCCCATATGCTCTCATTGGTTGAGACACGTGATGACACCCATCCCAAGCCAGTAACCTACTGATCAACATCCCACCCTCCTGTGACCCATGGTTTGTCTGTGTGTGTATTCAGAGCCAGTGAGCAACGGACTTTCATAATAATAAAAAACTGTGTTAACACGAGATAAAATAATTGTCGTCGTTAACCAATTAATGCGTTAACGCGATAATAATGCGTTCACTTGGCCAGCCCTAATAAAAATACATTACATTAAAATACTCGTAGTCAGAAGACAGTTACTTTTTTATTGATTACATGATTACATATTATTCACATAATAGTCAGTCCATTCAGAAAGTCTTCCAGTTTTGTGGACATTCACACAGAGACCGGTCATTAGTCAGGAGGACACACGGCATTCCTCCACTGGATTCAAGAAGTGTTTCAACATTGCATTAACTTCTGATCAACATTAATTTATATTTGAATTATCACTCAGTGGGGTTATTTAACCATGTATCACTGAGTCTTTGGAAGGTTTTTGTCTTTCAAACACATTAAAATGCACAGATTGTAATTATTTCTTGTTTACATATAATGCAGGGATTCACCTGAACAAAATTGATGTGTGATTAATTTGTGATTAATTACATCTAGAATTTGATTAATTAGCATTAGTGGCTACATCATGGTGTTACAGATGATTTTGAATATGAATATAAAATATATGTAAAATTAATAATTTTTCATATATTTGAAAGTAAAAAGTAAAAGCCACGTGACATGTAGCCAAGTATGGTGTCCCATACTCGAAATATGTGCTCTGCATTTAACCCATCCAAATGCACACACACACACACACACACACACACACACACACACACAGCAGTGAGTAGTGAACACTCTCACACACACAGAGCAGTGAGTAGTGAGCACACACACACACACACACAGCTAGAATCTTAGTAGTATTCCTGGAAAATATTGTGTCTTTAAAATGCAACCATGTAAATAGGATTTTTAAGGATAAGAATATATTTGCAACAATTAATTAAATGACTCCAAACTCGTCTCTGACTCCAGCTTAAAGACTCCAGACTTGACTCGGACTTGTGGCTTAAAACTGATAAAAATTAGTTTTTAACACAGTTTTCATTTCTTTGTATAAACGCATCTGCCAAATGCATAAATGTAAATGTAAATCCCCTCAGAGTTTAGTTGAGAACCTGACATAACAAAATACATCAATTTTTTGGGAAAATGCAGCTGCTGTTAACCATGAAATTACAGGTCTAATAGTATTGATCTTGGAAGTAAAAAGGTTCATAAAGTCATTACTGCTGTGCTGTTGGGGAATGTCTGCGCCTGTTGATGCTTTATTTTTTGTTAATTTAGCCACTGCATTGAATAAATGTGTTTTCTTCTAAAAGAGATGAAAAGTAAGCAGATCTAGCAGTTTTTAGAGCTCTTCTATAAGTGGAAGTACTTTCACTCCATGCAATACGAGATACCTCTAGTTTTGTTTTGTTCCATCTTCGCTACATTCTCCGAGCTGCTCTCTTTAAGGCACAAGTGTGTTCGTTATACCATGGTGTCGGACTCTTTTCCTTAATCTTCTTTAAGCATAAAGGAGCAACCGTATCTATTGGATATGCTGAGGAATTAAAAAATATAGCTTTAGCTATATGGAGAATACACGAGACTAGATAATGATCTGAGACAGTTAGTCAAGTGCAAACTCTAAGACTACGTGAAAAATTTAAGGGGGTCTGAATACTTTCCGTACCCACTGTATGTATCTCACCAGCAGAACGGTGAACGGATTTTATTTCAGTGCACAGATAATATATTTACCTACAGTCCCACGCTCATTTGAGCATCAGGTAATAATATCAGTGAATCCACAAAAAATTGGGTCAGCTTATAATTAATGGTATCTTGACTAAATGTATGATCATGTTTGATTCATTGTTGGAAGCATTAAGGACCTTGGAGGAGAATTTATCACGTTTAATTAGTGGATGAAGGCAGCTGTTATGTGGGAATAGGGAAGCTTGCATTGGTTAAATCATTAAACACAGGCCATAATTCCCTCTGAACGCCTGCGGATCGTACAGAGATTCAGAACATGAAAATGCAGTGAAACACGACACAAGAAATGGCCAATCAGAGTGTACGAGGAGCGAGGAGCTGTCTTGCAAAAAGTTTGGAAACATTAAAATGTATAATGTTCGTCAAAGAAGTCTCTTCTGCTCATCAAGGCTGCTTTTATGTGCTCAAAAATACAGTAAAAACACTGAAATATCATTACAATGTAAAACAGCTGTTTTCTATGTGAATATGTGTTAAACTGTAATGTATTTCTGTGATGCGCAGCTGAATTTCCAGCATCATTACTCCAGTCTTCAGTATCACATGATCTTCAGAAATCATTCTAATATGCTGCTTTGCTGCTCAAGAAACATTTCTGATTATTATCAATGTTGAACACAGTTGTGCTGCACAATATTTTTGTGGAAACCGTGATACACTACCATTTAAATATTTTGGGTGTGTTTTGCTTAATGCTTTTATTTAGCAAATATACATTAAATTGATCAAAAGTTACAGTAAAGACATTTATAATGTTACAAAAGATTTATATTTCAAATAAATGCTGTTCTTTTGAATTTTCCATTCATCTGTGAATCCTGAAAATAAATCCACAAAATATTTGCATAAAAACTATTATTAACATTGATAATAATAGGAACCATTAATAACTGAGCACCAATAATAATTGTTTTTACTGTATTTTTGATCAAGCAAATGCAGCCTTGGTGAGCAGAAGAGACTTCAATGAAAGCATTAACAAATTGTAATGTTTCCAAACTTTTGACAGGTGCTGTACATACTGACGCTGCATGAGGATGCGTGTAAAGATCAGTGGTACACATCAGTATAACGCCTGCTAAAAGTTCACTAGTACACTAGTGCAGAAATGAGCTATACATTATGAAATAAAAGACAAGAGATGCTAGTCGCTCTGATCAAGATCTAACATCTAACACAAAGCACTGTAGTTTCAAACAGACATTCTGCAGGATGTCAAAAAGCCAGATGCATTTCAGCCACATTCACACCAGTAATGCAGCATCCGGTTCATTTCTCTGACTATAACAGATGGAACTAAGCATTCTGGGGGAAATGTGAATGAAATACGGCTTCAAAAGCAGCCGTAGAGTCAGAAGCGCTGTCCCTTGAGTGATGTCTGTCTGAGGATGTGCTGTGGCCAGTCGTGGTTCGCTACAACGCTTCTTTAAATCAGTATTTTATGAGCGCTGTATTATTTATGAGCCAGAGGAACGTCAGGCTCTGCTGGGAGTGGAGGAGACACGATTCGGACAGATGCATAACTCATGTGTCGCAGCTCCGAGGCCGGCTTATTAACTGTATACTGCTGGAGCCCAACACACCGCCACTGTTTACCCATAATGCCTCTCAGGCCTCAATTCAGCCAATAGCCTTCTGCTAACGTGAAGTTAGGCGTTTTTCTCTCTACATCGCCACATCCCACAATCCCTTTAGCGACCAGAGTCTGGTCCGTAACATAAACCCATGAACACCCGCTTCTCATCTCAGTTTCCTTATGCTCGTTTCTGACTTTTCAACTTTATTAACAATTCTAATGTTCAATGACTGTTTAAATTCATGTGACGTAAACATTTGACTGCTACAATAAACTTTATAAAAGCCTCTAAACTCATAGTGCTTTCTTATCTCATCTCTAATAGACACACACACTCAACTTCAATCCACTACATCATCACAATGTTAAATGGATTATTTTAATGTTTCTGCAGTTGTTGCATTTTTTACAAACTTAAAGGCACAATATGTAATTTTGGTAACACTTTATTTCGATAGTCCACTTTAGACATTCTATTAACAGTAAGTAACTTTGCAACTACATGTCAACTAGCAGTTAGTAGAGTATTAGTAGACTGTCTGTTTAATATCTTCTAACACTTTCTTTGTCAACTTATTCTACTAACCCTAAACCTACCCTAACAGTCTACTCTGAGAGTTAGTAGACATGTAGTTGCAAATTAATGAGAATTAGTTGACATGTAGTTACAAAGTTACTTATAGTTAATAGAATGTCTAAAGTGGATTATCGAAATAAAGTGTAACCGTAATTTTCGCCGCTAGAGGACGCATATTCAAAACAAACAAAGAGACAAAGGCGTAGTTTGATGACGGTGTGACTGAGTGAGGAATCATGGGAGTTGTGGTCTTCATCCTCACAGCCGATGCAATCCGACGGGACTCGGGCAGAAATCATGTTCATGGATGAGCTAATGAGGTGTTTCCATGTTTTCTACAAAACAAAACCGGAAATTGAGGGGTTATGACGTCATTGGCAGGCGACACAATGACACTATAGACACGGTGCGTGCTTCTAGTTAAAATTGCTTATTTCTCTGGATTTAAACATTCTTAGAAACATTTGGGATAGTCTAAGTACACAAGTCAGCAAAATATATAACACTGTTCTAGTGGTTTTTGGATATTTTAATAAAAAAATCTTACATATTGTGCCTTTAACAAATGATTTAGATTTTTTTTTTAAATGGGGGTCGTTACAAAATTTGAATGTTAAAATAGGGATCCCCTGAAAAAAAGGTTGGCAACCACTGGTCTAGACCCATTATACAGTATGTGGCATTGTGAAGACTTGATCAATATGGTGCCTGATCTCTAGATTTCAGAGATGTGCCTCTAGCAACCGCTTCTTCCTGATATTAACTAGTGTGCAGCTGTCAGTGTGTCCAGTAGGTGGCAGGAGTAACACCACTGGGGGAAAAAAACAAAACAAAATAAAAATTATGAACAGAATAATACATAATAACATACCAAAAGCTAAAGCTTCTCTATATCTGTACCCTGGCAGAGAGAAAGATTCTAATCAATTTAAGACTCAATGGTCTGTTCCTGATGGTCATGTGATCTGATGGAGATATTAGAGCAGCGGGAGTGAGTTACAGTAATACGCTTGTGTTGTGATAAACATGATGCTCCTTTAAACTCCACTGAAATTCTTCTTCATCATTTGTTACAGTGTTTCGCTTCAGATCAAAGGTTATCTCAGTTCAGAGAGAAACTCAAACATCTTCTTCTCCTAATGAGGGAACCTAATGAGCCATTGACAGGAAACGGCCTTTACCTGCGAGGTTAATGACGCACTACAACATGCAAACGTATGGCGCGCTTTCCCTGCTTCTGGTGGATTGACCTCTGCAGCGGAACTGCTGCTGTTCGCAAACATCATCACATCAGAAGAACCGACGCTCAAATCGTTCATTTAGTCTAGAGACGTGACCTGAATTGAAAATGCATGAAACCTTATTATTGAACACACATCATAAATGGTAAAAGTGTGGTATCAGAAATGTGGAACGAAGGCATCACGGGGTGCTCTGGCCAGAGCTGTGAGTGTGATCTGTGATCTCATCACTCTTCATTATGCACTTCACTCACAGCTGTCATTTGTTTTGATGAGTCTCTGTATTAATACACCAGACACAAGTCCATTCTCCTCTGTCTCTGTCTGTGTAACACGATGGATGGATGAGGTCCTATTGATTGAGTTAGTGTTGCTCCTGACTACTGTAAATGGATGTGACCATCAGCCCAAATCAAATTCCCCAAAACAGCTCATTATACAACAACAGATTGATAATGAGAGAGACCACAATTCAGAAAACCTGTCAAAAGAGCTCCTCGGCTCTGTGATTCCTGAGATGTGGAAAACATGGACGGAATCACAGAATGCATTCATAAAAATGGAATTCACTGTATAATGCGGAATGTCATGGAATTTGTCTGATTTTGGAAGAATAAATCAAAACGTCAATGGTCAGTTCACTTAAATCGTGATACGGTCTATTGTGTTTGAATATTAAAACAAGAAAAGACTATTTAAATATGAATCCAGCGGTGTGTTGCCTGCAGTGTCTCACTAAATGAGGGCATGAAGACATGAACTTCATCTCCAGAGCTGCTCTGAGAGTCAATTCAGCAGCTTTACAGTGATTACTTTGAGAAAAGCCACCGTCAAACACACACTGAGACTCTCAAACTGCCAACATAAAAGTTTGGTGTAACTTGAAGAAATGATGACAGAAATATATTACTATTGTACAGTAGAATGTATGTCTCAATGTAATAATAATAATAACACTAATAATAATACTAACACTAATAATAATAATAATTATTATTATTTCTATTTCATTCACTATATTGCTTCGTCATCTAATCAACGAATGTTATTGATGACCTTAGTAATGTTTTTGAGATGATATGCACCTCATGAGTAGATCTGCTCACATCTGATTCACTACTGATCCAGTAAACACAAACATTCGTTTGGGGATCGAGATTTACATTTAAAAACAGAGAATCATGATGCTTACAGATGAGTATGAAGATACACAGATCAGCTTCAGGTAAACATTCAACATGAGATCACACACACACACACACACACACACACACACACTCACACACACACACACACTCTCACTCACACACACACTCACTCACACACACACACACACACACACACACACACACTCACACACACACACACACTCTCACTCACACACACACTCACTCACACACACACACACACACACAGAGGAAGAAAGCAGCTCGTACCTCAACACGCATGAGTAATGTCCGGCGTCCTGTAACTCGGCCGGTCTGAACCAGATGGAGTCCTCCTCTTTACTCATCCGGCTCCCGTCGAATGAAATGGGTTCCTCGAAGTCTCCATGGCCAGTGCTTTTGTACCACATCAGATTGAGTCCGGCACTCTGAGCATGTGTGTAGTTCGCACGAATGTATCCATAAAATAAAGCGCATTTAATCCTCACAGGCTCCCCGAGCAGAACTTTGTATTTCAGGTAGTCCACAGACCAATCCGTACAGCCGTCCACTGCGGAGACAGAGAACACACTGTTAATACGACATTCGGCATCTGACAGCACAACATGAGGCCTTATTACATGAAATAACACAGTCAGACACAGATCAGGGCCAGTGTGTGTGTGTGTGTGTGTGTGTGTGTGTGAGTGAGTGTGTGTGTGTCTGTGTGTGTGTGTGAGTGTGAGTGTGTGTGTCTGTGTGTGTGTGTGAGTGTGAGTGTGTGTGTCTGTGTGTGTGTGTGAGTGTGAGTGTGTGTGTCTGTGTGTGTGTGTGAGTGTGAGTGTGTGTGTCTGTGTGTGTGTGTGAGTGTGAGTGTGTGTGTCTGTGTGTGTGTGTGAGTGTGAGTGTGTGTGTCTGTGTGTGTGTGTGAGTGTGAGTGTGTGTGTCTGTGTGTGTGTGTGAGTGTGAGTGTGTGTGTCTGTGTGTGTGTGTGAGTGTGAGTGTGTGTGTCTGTGTGTGTGTGTGAGTGTGAGTGTGTGTGTCTGTGTGTGTGTGTGAGTGTGAGTGTGTGTGTCTGTGTGTGTGTGTGAGTGTGAGTGTGTGTGTCTGTGTGTGTGTGTGAGTGTGAGTGTGTGTGTCTGTGTGTGTGTGTGAGTGTGAGTGTGTGTGTCTGTGTGTGTGTGTGAGTGTGAGTGTGTGTGTCTGTGTGTGTGTGTGAGTGTGAGTGTGTGTGTCTGTGTGTGTGTGTGAGTGTGAGTGTGTGTGTCTGTGTGTGTGTGTGAGTGTGAGTGTGTGTGTCTGTGTGTGTGTGTGAGTGTGAGTGTGTGTGTCTGTGTGTGTGTGTGAGTGTGAGTGTGTGTGTCTGTGTGTGTGTGTGAGTGTGAGTGTGTGTGTCTGTGTGTGTGTGTGAGTGTGAGTGTGTGTGTCTGTGTGTGTGTGTGAGTGTGAGTGTGTGTGTCTGTGTGTGTGTGTGAGTGTGAGTGTGTGTGTCTGTGTGTGTGTGTGAGTGTGAGTGTGTGTGTCTGTGTGTGTGTGTGAGTGTGAGTGTGTGTGTCTGTGTGTGTGTGTGAGTGTGAGTGTGTGTGTCTGTGTGTGTGTGTGAGTGTGAGTGTGTGTGTCTGTGTGTGTGTGTGAGTGTGAGTGTGTGTGTCTGTGTGTGTGTGTGAGTGTGAGTGTGTGTGTCTGTGTGTGTGTGTGAGTGTGAGTGTGTGTGTCTGTGTGTGTGTGTGAGTGTGAGTGTGTGTGTCTGTGTGTGTGTGTGAGTGTGAGTGTGTGTGTCTGTGTGTGTGTGTGAGTGTGAGTGTGTGTGTCTGTGTGTGTGTGTGAGTGTGAGTGTGTGTGTCTGTGTGTGTGTGTGAGTGTGAGTGTGTGTGTGTCTGTGTGTGTGTGTAAGCAGACCGTCATCCATCGAGAACAGTCCAAATGACAATTCAGACACAAATACAGCTCACATAAACATTTCTACTGGAGAACTCACGCAAGAGCTTGAACAAAACTACATGTCTGCTAGAAGGCCTCACTCCATATGCTTACAATACAAGCGCATTACTGTATATGCGCTTGCTGTGTGTTAAAACAAACTTGATGTCACATGCTGCTAATGAATTACAAATTCTAGACTGTCCAAAACTCCACACATTTGTATTTGGCATTTAGAAACAGATTCTGCACCATTCCTGATGTGATCTGATAGGTCTAGCAAAATGTCCCTGTGGATTTTCGTCCAGTATCTCTCCTCTCCTCCTCCATTATCCCACGTTCTGTCTGTCTGAAACAGCTGCTGCAGACAGATGCTGAGACCTCGACAGGCTCGGCTAATTGTGTCTCCCTCAATGTTTTATTTACTAAAGAAACAGCACAGCAGCTAATTAACACCAAGAGAAGCATGTCGCATTATTTATCCGTTGCATTCTCTCTCTCTCTGAGCGCCAAATACCCGAAATAAAACACAACGACTCATTTAACACGCTGAAAAAGTCAAAGCCTGTTGGACAGAGAGTCAAATCTAAATCCTAACAAATCTCAGCAGAGCTGCTCTGTGAAGGATGCGTTCAGCCGGATGCTCGTGCTGTATATTGAGTGTGTGGAGGGGGAATGGGTGAAGGAACGCAGGAATCCCTGATGAGTTTTGGCAGGGATCTTTCGGAGACGCCGCTGGTGCAGCTGGTGTCAGGTGACATTTACAAACACTGACAGCAAAATAAACCCCACTTAAAGTGTTACGGGTCTGTTGCTATGGCAACGGGAGGGGGCTGGTTGCTGTGCAGCCAGT
>NW_015642853.1:166666-177821 GCF_001515625.1 Sinocyclocheilus rhinocerous | reverse complement strand
AGTGTGTGTGTGTGTGTGTGTGCGTGAGTGTGAGTGTGAGTGTGTGTGTGTGTGTGTGTGTGTGTGTGCGCGCACTGGATTACTTCTGCATGTATGTTCATTACACATGAAATGAAAGCTCTTGTCAACATCTCAGAACAGGACATTCGTTTGGGGAGAGACAGATTAAATTCAGACCCTTGACTCGAATCTTCAGCCATTATAATTTCTCTTTTCTTGTGGAGCGTGAGCTGATTTTCATAAAGAAATGTGAGTCACATCACTGACTGTTTCTCCTCTGAACATCATTCTGAAGGATCTAATGAAGCATCAGCAGAGACTTTCAGGACCTGAGGCTGGATTCACAACAACTGGCTTAAGAAATGATCTCAAGACATTTCCTAAGATATATTCTAAGTGCAATTATTAAAAAATTCTTGAGAAATTTCTTGCTGAACACCATTTGACTAACATGACCTAAAAGAAAAGACAAGAAAGTGTGCAGATCACATCTGAAACAAACCAAACCATTTGTTCATGAATTCATTAATCATCTTACCTTTCCTAACTTAGTTATTTATGCTGATTTTTAAGAAAAAATAGAATTTTTACTACATTTTGTTTTAAGAACAAAAGAAAATGACATTCTTTAGAAGTTTTTGTGGGAATACTAAATATTCTACTCTTTATTCTCAAGAAGTTTCATGAATCCAGCCCCTGATGTGATCCAGAAAGACCAGGACTAAAACAAGAACCAGCTCACGAGAGGCCAGATGCTGCAGAAAAAAAGGTCTCAGTGCCAAAACGTCAAATAAGATGGTGATTGAGGGTATTTTGTGATTATTATATGTCTACTTCAGAACGTAAAAACTGATGATGTTTGTTTGGCAGATCACAGTCACTTCATACATGGCATAAACGCTGTAAAAACATCCTGTGGGCAACCGAGAGCTTTTTCATTTCAGATCTGGGAAAATGTCAGCAGTTTAATTGAGGAGATACGGCTGAGAAAGAGAGAGAGAGAAAGAGAGAGAGAAAGTGAGAGAAAGAGAGAGAGAGAGTGAGAGAGAGAGAGAGAGGAATGCAAACATCATCTCTTGCAGGGAAACAGATTCAATTAAAGAGTTTCTGTGGGAATATTGTCAACATACTTACAGGAGTCAGTTATTATTTTGTGCTCATCATTCTTCTCATTGCTCATTATGGGATGTTGGGCTGTTCTGGGCCGTTATCATTCATTTCACAAATGTGTTTTAGCAGCAGTGAGTTTCATGCAATCTCGCTGGCAGCACACGCACGCTCAGCTAAGCTTGATTACACCCAATTAACTTCCTCCCGAAATGCCTGCCGCGCTCGACATGCCACTCCGCTGATACACGGACAGATGGACAGATGGATGGATGGATGGATAAGTGTGTGTTTTCAGAATAGAGGACTCACTCAATTGTGTGTGTGGCTTATTCAAGCCAAGCGTGAGATGATAATATGACACTAATTGCTTTAAGAAGGTGTGTTTACACCAGACCAACATGAATTCAGGCTGAATAATTCACCCATGTACAGTAGGTGGTGCTGATCAACAAACACACCTGACAAACAGGAAACACGTGCTGGATGACTGGCCTACTGCTCCTGTCATGTCTTTAAATGGGGAGTCATCTCAATTATCACCAGTAAAATATGGAGTGCCACAAGGATCTGTCCTAGGTCCTCTGCTATTTTCAATATACATTTTGAAAATATGTAATTTCAAACATAAATGACATATTTATGGTAATATTGGTACCATTATTAGAATGGTACCAATATTACCATTCTAATATTATTAAATAATATTTAAGGACCCCTCAGAGGACCTCAGATAATGCCAACCCTGAAACAACATACAGAACTACCACATTTTGCTATAAGTTTGATTGCATCATATAATAATTGCTGTTAATAGTGTTCATCGTCTGTTTGATTACGTCTTTAATTGATTTTTCCGTACATTTCTGCCATATGTACATTAACTGACAGTCACCACTGATAAGCTACCACTAAATATTGTAGAAACTTAATTTTCTGTAAAGTTGCTTTGCAACGATTTGTATCGTAAAAAGTGCTATACAAATAAACTTCAATTGAATTGAATGTCTTTATACAGCAGAATCAGTCAGTGTAGTATGCTCAAATGCTAGTATGCTGTTCTGAATTCAGTCACAGCGACAGAATGCAGATCGAGCAGCTGTTACGACGCACTGAGGAGGATATATTTAGTTTAGTTTTGTTTTGTTTTACAGATTTATATAGCACGACAGAGTCGACCAAAGTGCTGTACAAAAAATTAAATAAATACATAAAACAACTAAGCATATAAAACAAATCACAAATTTATGACAAAGATAACATCACACATAATCAAATATTAGACAGCATTTACTCCAGACCATAAGCCAATTTAAAAAGATAAGTCTTAAGTGATGATTTAAAAACCTGAAAAGAGGAGGCTGATCTTACATACAACGGCAAATTATTCCACAGCTTAGGTGCTGCCACCGAAAAAGCACGATCCCCCTTGAGTTTTTAGAGTAAAGTATACTGTTGCATCTGACTGATGTTGTTAAAGTCCAAATGAATTACCAAACCCAGATGAACAAACTACCATGATGTAAATACATGTGAAATAATGTATATGAAGAAAAACTGTGTGACGACAGAATTGTCACCCTAACTATATCCTGAGCTAACCAACCCATAGCACACACACACAGAGCATGTTGATCATGTGATGGTGTGCATATGTCCAGTAATCGTCTGCCAGCAGCTGCTGTCACATCACATCTCACTCACACAACGAGAGCCAATAAACTGAATTTTATGGCAAATTTGAAAACGATATTAAAATAAAACCAATTTAAAAATTCAAAACTATAATAACCTTGGATCCAACGATCCATTAAACCACACAAATGCCACAATTGCATAAAAACACATACACACACACACACTTGACAGATGATGTTATCCAACTTCCATTGCATTCTATGTGTACGTGTGATCAGAATCAAATCCATGACCATGGCGTTGCCAGAGCAGTGTTTTACTGTTTAAGCTACAGGAATATTCCAGTGTGTGTGTGCGTGCGTGCGTGCGTGCGTGCGTACGTACTTACGTACGTACATACGTGTGTGTGTGTGTGTTCCTGTAGTACACACACACACACACACATAAATGTCCAGCACTCTGTCAGCAAATTAAACCTTTAATGTAAATTGAGTTTACAATAAATCTACCAGCGGCAAAAAAGATGGATGAAAATTAAAATTGCTCTCTTGGCAATAGTTACTGACATTTGCATATACATAATTTATTCTGCTGGAGAGAGTGAAAGAGAGAAGGAGAAAGAAAAGAGGAAGAGACCAGGTGAGAGTCACACGAGCCTCATTACTAGAGGAAGAAAACGAGAGACAAACACACGATTCAACATCCATCAGCACTGTGCACGACACACACACACACACACACACGTATCCACGTCTATGTGATGTATATATTTGACTGCTACAATAAACTGAGAATCTTTTTACCAATAATAAATCAATCTGATGGAACTCGATACAGATGAGTGCAGCTCTACACGACATCTGAACACAACAATCAAACACAAACAACCACACAGACACACACACAGCTCTCTAAATAATGGCACAGATATCTATTGTTGTTGTTATGTACAGCTAGTTAAATACTGCAACCAAACCCACACACTAAATCTAATAGAAAAATGTCAGCATTTTTGC
This sequence comes from Sinocyclocheilus rhinocerous, assembly GCF_001515625.1. Taxonomy (NCBI): domain Eukaryota; kingdom Metazoa; phylum Chordata; class Actinopteri; order Cypriniformes; family Cyprinidae; genus Sinocyclocheilus; species Sinocyclocheilus rhinocerous. The sequence continues at coordinate 174,060 of NW_015642853.1, read as the reverse complement.
ATTTTTCATTGTGTGTCCATTGTCTCAGCTCGTCTGTTTGCGCTGGTCTGTTCATCACTGACTGCTATCTTCTGACCCCAGATCAGCACTAGACTCGTCCGCATGGCCTCAAATCCACCATAAAAGCTTTCAGAGATGCAGAGAAACACATCAAGGTCAGAAGCGTCGCCCTTGACTGGTTTTCAAAAAGATCCCGGTAATGACTTCTGAATGGATTCAAATTAATACAGAACAGTTATAGAAATCGGATTTCCCCTGCTGTGAGAGAAAGGATGTCAGGACGACAGCTGTCTCTCTCTCTCTCTCTCCAGAACAAACATTCCAGATTAATCCGAGGACGTTCATATGTGATTCATGTGATTCCAGCATGTTCAGCACAAACACAATGTCTCTCAGAGGGTCTTAAGATGATCAACTGTCTGTCTGTTCTGTGAACTCTCTTATTTGACAAGTCTGTATTATTCATGAGCTAATTAGCAGGTTTGGGTTGTTTGGGGGGTTTTCAGGAGGGTCATTCTTAAATTGGAGAGGCAAACGAGAGGCAGAAACTGTAAAAATCCTTTTTTAAATAAAATGTATTGCTATGTATTTAAATTTTGTATGATTTTCTGTCTTCAGCAAAATGGAAGCTTTAGGATATTTTGATTTTTAATTAATTTTTATTAAATACTGGTGCTTATGCTAATAAGCACTCATGCTAACTACTTATTTCCCCCCAATGGAGAGAGAAACACCACAGAGAAATCAGCACAAATCCAGACTTTTTTAAACATGGGATCTGCCATCATGATAGGCTATGCTTATCAAAATTTAGATACAAATACATAACATCTGTAAGTTATCAGCGTAATTTTGCAGAATATATAAAAATTAAGATTGAACACACCACTCACCCTTAGATCAACCATCACCTATAGTGACCTTTACACACGAGAAGTACTTAAAATAAAATTCCTGTTTTCTTAAAGGGGCAACATCCATGCTTGTATCACCACAGACGTGAGTTGGTGGACACGGATCTGTCAAAATATCATATGGATATTTTTAAACAATTAAATTGCACATGCTAAAATCTATATTCACAATATAACTACTTTATTCATGTTAAAAATGCTGTATTGTTGCAATCACATCCCAGGACACCTCTTTGATGTATGATGGAAACATGCAGATTTTGCTACATATAAAACCTCTCAAACTATATTAAATATGTATTTTAAAACAAAATTGTCTCTTTTAACAGTGCACAAATTGTATTCACCCAACAGAATACAAATATGCAAACATTTTATTATTTATTTGTGTTTTATGTTCATTTCAACTGTTAGAGGGACAAGACTTGCCATCGCAGGAGCGCGAGAGAGAGCACAGGCTTTAAATGGAGGGTGAGACAGGAACAGCTGTCCGTCTGTGTGTCCGTCTGTCTGTCAATCTGTCAGTCTGTGTGTGTGTGTGTGTGTGTGTACTGGTTTATATATCCTGGTGGGGACTTAAACCTGACTACACACAGACTCATGGGGACTCGTGTCACGGTGGGGACCTAAATTGTGGTCCCCACGGGTACAAAAGCTTATAAATCATACAGAATGAAGTTTTTTGAAAATCTAAAAATGCAGAAAGTTTCCTGTGAGGGGTAGGTTTAGGGGTAGGGTTGGTGTAGGGCAATAGAATATACGGTCTGTACAGTAGAAAAACCATTACGCCTATGGAGAGTCCCCACAAGGATAGCTGACCAGACTGTGTGTGTGTGTGTGTTTGTTTGTCTGTCTGTCTGTCATGTGAATCCAGAGCACTGATGCTTGTGAAGGTCAGTGAGGATTACTGAAACACACTCTCTGAGCGCTGTGTGTGTGAATGTTGATTATAAGCTGAACAGTGACTGACTGACAGATGGACAGCCTGCGTTTCTTCTGCGGCTCATGAGGAACCGCCGTAGCACCAGAACCAATCCGAGCGAGCCATGTTCCTGTGCTGTCCAGCCTAAAGCACCAATAAAGGTGCAAAACATGGCAAATTATTTGTGTGAACAATTCATTCCCATGTATTTGGATTTATTTTTGGCTTTTGTACCAGCAACTGCTTTTAAAGCACAGCCTCACAGCACCATCCAAACAGGAGCATCATGACTGTCAGACACAAACCTACTCAACATGTACGGCCCTGAACTTTACATAGCAGCCTCTGAATCAATCAATGCTTTCAGTCTGAATGTCAGTTACACAAGCATATTATGCCTAATATTACAATGAGCAGCTTTACTGTGGAGCGGAGCAGTTTTACAGTCGCACAAGCATTATGTCAATACTACTATGAGAAAAAAAAAAAAACTCGCGCAGTCAGCTCTCGGATTGTGCTTCTAAATGAATCTTATCACACCAGACCGTGTTTACTCGTTTGGTTGTTTGGCTGCATTTAATTCAGAGGAATTAAATTAAGTATTTATCTGACTAGGAGAAATTAGATATATCATTTTCGATTTTTGAAATAAATTTTATCACACCGCACCGTGTTTACTCGTCTGGGCTTGTCTGGTTGAGTCACAGTGGCGCTCCCAGGCCGAAGGCTTATAGCGGAAGGCGAAGCTTATCACACCAGACCGTGGTTACTTGTCTGGTTGTTTGATTGCATTTGATTCTAATAAAACGTCCTGACGCCTAAGGCCTATAGGACTTCTGAGGGCCAGGGGAAGAGCGGTGTACACCGCATTACACGGTGCCCGTCTCTTCTCAGTGCCCTCAGGAGATCAGTTTGCCAACCCTGCCGGTGTTCCAGGGCGCAGCGGTCTCTGGCGAGCGCTTCTCTCAGTTACCGCCTGGAAACGTAGCGGTGCTAAGAGGCTCGCAACCTCCACGGAGGTCTCTAGAGCAGCTAGTAGGGCCGTCCCCTGCCGGTCACTACGTAACCCCGCCCGTGACGTCTCGCCCATCCATTGGACTGATTACACATGTGATTCAGAGCGTGGTCACGCTGGAGGCGTTCCCGCAGCGTTTCGACACAGCGTCTCGTTCCCTTCGGGGAACCATGGTTACATACGTAACCTGGAGAAATTTTTTTTTTTACAGGGAAAATGCTTGATGCTCTATTGCAACGTCGTGTTTTCTGAATGGATCTGAATGAATCTGTAAGTGAATGAACTCTCACCTGAACGAAGGGGAACGAATCTCTGGGTGAGCAGATTCAAAAGATTTGTGTTGAGAATCGACCACTTAGATGTGCAATGATATATTTTAGTTCTTTAGCTTCTTTAGGCTGTCGTGTCGAGCGTCACACACACACACACACACACACAAACACACACTGGCATCAAACACACACTCCATGCTCTCTTTGCTCTGGCACAGCTGCAAAATCATACAGCAAAGCACATATCGATCAATCCTAATGGAGGAGGTAAGATCTCAGATTAAAGGTTGTCGCAGGCCTTTATAAATCCTGCCTAAACACGACTGTCCCACAGGCCCTATTTAGTGCTAAACGCTAACAGAGATTCACGCACGTTTCCCTCATCATACCTCACGTCTTCATAAAGCATTTGGGTTGAATTCAGAGGCTCCGTCAAACACACGTCATCTTGAGACTTTCTTCTTTTTATCAGAATTAATCTGTCTCGTGGTGTTTCCTTTCAGATAATTAACTGACATTTTCATCTTGGTTTTAAATGGCATGTTCATTAACTGATTTCTGGCACCCAAGGGAAAAACACATTAGACAGTCTGACGCTGGTTCCTATGAATTAAAGCTCATAAATGAAACAATAATGTTCAGCTAATGATTGTGCATTGGCCACCTGTCTGTCTCTACCTCCGTCCGTCTGTTCATCCATCTTTTTATCTGTTTATCAGGTGTAAATGCAGGCGCTCATGCTCCCATTTTTAAGAAAACAGGAACAGTAAATTCGCATAAAACATTGCAGGAGAGAGATTAACAGTCGACACGGTTGAAGTGCAACGAACAGCAATAAATAAGAGAAAATCAAATGGACTCGATCGTATTCCTCACTGGATGAATGATCCCTGTCCAGGACCCAATATCAGGAGTGCCGTCTCGCTGTCAGGGATGCTTTATCTTCCTGTCACTTCCGCAGATATATTTTAAAGAGGATTGCCATATTTTCTTCTTCCCTTCTCTCTCTTTATAGCCTGGACTTCTATTTTGGCTCTAAACGCTCTTCTATTCTCAACGGCAGGAGGCTGAAATCTCCTCCATTTTTCAGGGAAAAATTGAGCTGCAAAAGCAGCATTAGGTTTCAAGAATAATCCGCTCTTAGTCACATGAGCTTGCGTTTAAAGAACTTAAAAGCGTTCTCAGACTAAATAACATATTTAAGGAAATAAATGTGCATGCCCACATAATCAGTCAGGACCTACTGTCTGATGGCGCACTGGTCGGATTATATGATGGGTGGTTTTCATCCCTGTTATAGTCTGCCAACATCGCACATGTTTTATGACATCTGATGCAGATCATGAGAGACTCCAGGAGCTGAAATGAGTGTCAGATAAAGAGACGCTCATAATGTACAGTGTTGAGCTTCAGGAACCATGTTGAGAAGCACTGCTCTAGATGAATATAAACCAAAGACCCAAAGCGCATGTGCACTGAAGCACACCGCCACCTACAGGAGACTCGGAGAAAACATCTTCAATGTGTTTGAAAATCTAAAATGTATTTCTTTTGCATTTGAAATAAGTTAGATACTACCAAGACCGCTGAACGATTCCAAACTAGCTCATAGTGCTGGTCTAGCTGGTGGAGCATCAGGCAGCAAGGGTTAACCTAGGAAGTCATGCTGGTTAAAAACACCAGGAGGGACGCCAGCAGACCAGCAGGTTGAGCAGCTCTGAAACGGCTGCGGGTTTGTGTTGCTCTGCTCTCAGTAACCATGACGACACACACCAGCAGCCGTCTGATAAACAAACACACACACACACGCACACACCTCTGAACTGCCTCAATCTTTCCCAATCAGCGCTCCAACACACATCAGCAGCAGGTCTACACCGAATCAAGCCGCTCCATCACTCGTGTCAAGTGTGTCATGACGTGACGCTCCAGAGGATTCCTGTCAGACAGCCTTCACCTCCCTCTCCTCCTCTCCTGCTTGTTGTTAAAGCAAAAGCTCAGAAACGGGGCCACGGATCTCCAGGGGTGACGCTGCTTATATAATGTTATAAAAAATTCACACATCACATGTCTTATTACAGCCTCAAAAACATATGAGAAATATCAGAGAGAGAGAGAGATGAGAGGGAAGGAAGAGTTGCTTCAGTCTGTGCAAAACAACAAGAAAATGAAGCGCCTGCAAATCTCAGCTCTGCATTTTAATTTCCGTCCTGAATGTCACAAGCCACCATCCTTTATTACTTCTGCGGGAGATTCTTCCATTCCCTCATGACAAGAACCACAACAATCAAAGCCAAAAATACAATTACAGTCATAATATGAATGGAGGATTAAATATGACTTGTAACGGAAATGTGTCATTCCCGATGAAGAGAAGACCCCATGAAAACCTGTAAGAAAACAGCAAGAGCACCATGAAAACTCAATGAGAACTCTGTATGAGCACTCCATGAGAACCCCGTGACAACTTAATGAGAATTTCATGAGAACTCTGTGAGAACCCCGTGAGACCCCTAACAAGAGCGAGCCTCCAGCAGACGTAGGCCTGAATGAATGAAGGGTATCTGCAGACAGAGCAGAGCGTGCCAGTATCTCCTGGTCTTTCTGCTGGGCCGGTGCCTGTGTGCACAGGAGGTCTGTATTAATTAAATGTGCTCGAAGCAGCTGCTCTCACGGGCCGTGGGACGTTACATAAGTTATTCATCACAGACGCTCGTCTCTCAACGCTCTTCACAGAGAACACCAGAGAGCCAGAAGAGGGACAGAGATAAACAGATCGGCTCTGCGCTTCTGTGTTTGTGTGTTTTAGAGGACATCCCCTGCCGAAGCGTCTACTGACCTGAGAGACAGACCAGCAGCATCTGAACACAGACAAACTCACAAACACAACTCTTATACTAGTAAAATTAAAGAGTAATATTCAGAAATTAATTAAGATGAAAAACAGTTCTCCGGGTGAAAGGCTTCATTATTATTCTGGCTTTTAAATCTTCTGTAATCCTGAAAATAGAAGAACTGAGCAGATGAGCTGTGCGTGTGTGCGTGCGTGCGTGCGTGTCGGTGTGTGTGTGCGCGCGTGAGTGTGTGTGTGTGTGTGCGCGCGTGTGTGTGTGTGTGTGTGTGCGTGTGTGTGCGCGCGTGTGTGTGTGTGTGTGTGTGCGTGTGTGTGCGCGCGTGTGTGTGTGTGTGTGTGTGCGTGTGTGTGCGCGCGTGTGTGTGTGTGTGTGTGTGCGTGTGTGTGCGCGCGTGTGTGTGTGTGTGTGTGTGCGTGTGTGTGCGCGCGTGTGTGTGTGTGTGTGTGTGCGTGTGTGTCTGTGTGTGTGCGCGCGTGTGTGTGTGTGTGTGTGTGCGTGTATGAGTGTGCGAGTGTGTGTGCGGGCGTGTGTGTACGCAGTAGCAAAATGTTGCATAATAAATAAATTCTTTAAGAATAATAAGGAATAAAAAAATTTAATATAATGTATTCCTGTCATGCGCAAAAAAAAAAATTCCTCCCACCCCAAATTTTTTTCCACCACCATGTCCCTTTAGGGGCTCCGTACAAAACTGTTTTCAACATTGATAATAATCAGAAATGTTTGTTGAGCAGCAAATCAGCATATTAGAATGATTTCTGAAGATCATGTGACACTGAAGACTGGAGTAATGATGCTGAAAATTCAGGGGGGAAAAAACAGCTATTTGAAACTGCAATAATATTTCAAAATTTTTACTGTATTTTACTGTTTTTTATATATATATATATATATCTGTGTATACACATGCATCTTTTTCTTTCTCTTTTGTGAATCAAACACTTTAAGCACTTTATATTCCATTGATATTGATTTCTAACGACGAGAGCAGTAAACGATAGACCCTTCACCCGTCCAGAGCCACAAAACACCTGAATGCAGAAATCCATTCAGCTCCTTTGGTTTGACCTCTGACCCCTCACATGATAAAACCAATCCTTCTGCTCCCGGCTGCTGATTGGTTAATGCAGTCAAGTGGTTGAAAGACAAAGAGAAATTATAACAGAATGTGTGCATGAACTTGTGACTGTCCCGTAATTGCTAAGTAAATTACACTGTCAACATCGTCAGAATAATCCATCTGCCATCAGTGGTTCAACCATAACGTTATGAAGCGACGATAATACTTTTTGTACACAAAGAAAACAAAAATAACGGCTTTATTCAACAATTCGTCTCAAAATGGCGCTACGGTGACGCGGAGGAGACAAATTGTTGAATAAAGCCGTTATTTTTGTTTTCTTTGTGTACAAAAAG
>NW_015642853.1:144784-166569 GCF_001515625.1 Sinocyclocheilus rhinocerous | reverse complement strand
CTGATGGCAGATGGATTATTCTGACGATGTTGACAGTGTAATTTACTTAGCAATTACGGGACAGTCACAAGCCTCCCGGTTTTCATCCAAAATATCTTAAACTGTGTTCCGAAGACGAATGAAGCTTTTACGGGTTTGGAACGACATGGGGGTAAGTGATTAATGACAATATTTTAATTTTGGGGTGGAGTAACCCTTTAAGCGCTTCATTAAATATGTGTGTGTTTTTTCTAAACTTTAATGTTTTAGAGCATCAGATGTGACATCTGTTCTGAAACCAGTTCACAAAATGTACCTTCAAATGAAAAGGCAGTGCGTTGATGCAGCGAGACGCTGTCTTCTGTCTGCCTCTCTGCCGATTCAAACAGCACTGCGAGACAAAAGCTCCGTCCACCTCGATGAAACACACACACAAGATCACACACTGAAACACGGCATAAATAAAACACCAAGAAACCACAACAAGGCAAGTGCCACAAGAAGGGTGAGAGGAATAAATAAAACTATCGAGCAAAGGGGAAAAAGGCGAAATACTGTGTTACTGCCAGTCAAGACCTTTGGAGCAGATGATTGAAAGATTTCTGCACGGTGAGCCTGAGACAGACACTGACAGAGTCAATGTGTTCAATGTGTCTCTCCATCATCGCTCAATGACCTCTCAGTTCTCGTTTAATAACCAATGACAAGTTCATAATTAAATAAAGCAACGAGACGCAGTTTCACACAACACAGCGAGCAGCCAAACAACGTGAGAATGCAGGAAGAAACACATGACATATTCCATGACGCTTCATTCATTGACTGCGCTCGTCCTCACTGGCGTCCACATTTAACCTTCTCAAACACAGACAGTCTTTGTCCGCGAGGATCCAGTGCGCATCAGCCAGGCATCCGTGAGAGCCGGAGGAACGCTGGGAATGCTTTCACATCCGGCCTCAGACTTTACATCAGCCAGGTCCACATCACAGTCACGAGAGCTTTCATTTGTTACAGAGGAGAAAGAAGCGAGACGGTGCAAGTCAGCCGCGCTTCTGCCATGTGCTTTACTCTGGGGTTGAAAGGAAGAAAAAGACAGACTCGGTGTCACTGCTGCGATCCAGACCCGCTTTTGTCCTCCTCAAACACTCTGATGTTCTCCACCTTCATGTTCGACTGAAGACGTGGATGTTTGAAAGCCGTCTGGCTTTGGGCGGACAGATCTGTGAATCAAAATCTAGATCAGAGAAGAAAAACGAATCTCTTCATGTCCCTACAAATAAATCCACAGGTTAAGACGCACAATGCTCATTTCTCAATCGTCAACAGCTCAAATTTCAGTCCCAGAGGGGCATTTGATCTCGTAGCGTGAGCCTGTAGCAAACCAATTTACTCCAAATCACACGCAACTCAAAAAAAGAGCCAGAGAAGCACATTTCCCTGCAAAACGCCACCGAAAGAATATTTAACATTCTGCCTTTCATATGGCAAAATGCTGGAAAACATTTGCCTGGCCTTCTGTATTTTAACTTCACTTAATATCAGACACCAAAGCAAACTGAATAATAAAGTCATTTATATTCCATTCAGAGTGAGGGGAAGGCGATTTATTCAGCGCTGAATGGATGCGGGAGACGGAAAGAAAGTGACCTTCTTCACAAAACCGCTGTTCTGCTCTCAAAGCTGCAGTTACATGCAGACAGAGTCATTCGGCATCTCTAACGATCCCCTGGGTGATCGTTCTGTTCAGAAGTGACTAACGTGAACAGCGGCCGTGAGTCCTCGTGTTGAGAAATGTCTGCCAGGAGACACACAGAGAGAAATCATCATGACTTCATGAGTAACTCATGTGAAAGAGCTTTCAAAACACAAGATATCGCTGTAAAATGCCAAAAATGTCACAACGTTACGACCTCTAACAGGACAAGAAATATTTGTGTGGGAAACGATTTTATTTGAAGCGACTCACTGTATGTTGCATTGAGTTCATGTATTTGATCGGTTCATTCGAACCCATGACCTTCGTGTCTCTAGCGCCATTTTCTACTGCTTGAGCACATTAATGCTGTTAGTAAAAATCACTGCTGCAAACAATCAAACACAAACTATTATTTACCTTATGGAAAATAGCAAGTATATCAATAACTAAAAGCTCCATCAGGTAACTTAAACGAGATACAGGCCTCTAGTGAGTGACATCATTACTCATTTTAATTGTTGTGAGTACTTTTATGTTCTATTTATGTAAACAATGCGTAACTTTGACATGTTGTAGTTACCATGGAAACGGGGCGGCAACTCAATTGACAAGTAGGAAAACTCCATATTGTTTTCACTTCTTTCAGGTGAGTTTAGTCCCTAAAATTACACAAATAATACATATAACTGTTCCTGATACTTTCTTACATGTAATTGACATGCTTCTGTTGAATATTTACTTTACAGAAATAGTTTACTGTCTTCGAAAAAGTCAGTTAGCATCACAACCGTTAACTATAGGCTAATAGGTTTGAGCTTTTTTATGAAAGTTTGTTGTGAAAAGTTGTAAAAATGTTTTGTTTGCTTTTTATATTTTGTGAATAAATACAAAGAGTGACTAAATTTGTGTGTGTATAAATTATTAGGCCTACATATGTTAATGAAATGGATAACCACAGTTCAGCCCTACAGGTAAGGTGAAATATAAAAAAGCGCTGGTAATTAGTTCAATATTCAGATTTAAAGAAATATTGCAATTTGTGACATAATAGCCTATGACGAATTATAAAGAAATATAAAAACACCACTTAATTAATCTATTTCTTTTATTATACAGTTAATATTGTTTTATATTAAAGTCATTTTACTTTCAAAGGTAACACAGTAAAGAAAACAATTTGATGGCAGCATGTGAAAAGTTTGGACGTGGTAAGTACGTTTCTAAAACGTTACAAGGAGACGTGATGAAACGATGAAATGTTATAAATACGTTTCCCCAACGTTTTGAAAAAAAACATTTATAACGTGAAAAAACCCTACATATATATTTCCACTCCTAGTTTCTGTACATAAAAGTTGTTTTATTATGAAAAAGGCAGCATCTTAGATTACATGGGGGGTCTTTGAATACTGTCTTGGACCATACGGGTCAAAAAAGGCTGAGAACAGTTACTCTATATGAAGCTGTCTGATGAATTAGAGGGATTGATGGCATCAGAGGAAAGTCGCTTCACAGGTGGAGCAAGTGATTGCATTATCACGAAAGATTATCAAGATGCACGTTTATTTCTTTAGAATAACTAATAAGAGCAGGAACATGAATTAAGACAGTAAAGCCGTGCTGATGTCACGTGACTTGAACACGCGTGTTCCTGATGAGAGACAGGCGTGTGTAATCAATCCCAGAGTAATGGCCAGCAGATGGTTTGGGGGGTGGCGGCAGATTTGACTTATTACGAGGGTCCTTGATGTGTTAAACTGAACAGGCTGTTCACGGATCCCACGAGAGCCTCAGACAGACTCGTGCCAGCCGCTTCACAGAAACAAACAATATTTTCCCATCAACCAAGAAAACAGACAAAATGATCAATAGAAGGCAAATCCAAAATCTGGCATCCCACATTTTAGCTTCTTTTATGTAGATTGGTTGTAAATACACAGCAGCAGCAGCAGCAGCTTTTACAGCAGCCATAAAAAGTGCTTAGACACTTTTGGACACTTAAGTCACATTTAAAATGTGTGAATTTCATTGCATTAGATATAAAACATCAAATCAAGTGACCTTTCAACTGATTTGATCTTTCTGATCTTTCAACATCAGAAAGATCAGGCCCTTTCTTTTCCTGTATCTGTTTGCCTCTTTTAAGAAGAATCGCTTTATGTATCCCCCAATTGTAAGACGCTTTGGATAAAAGCGTCTGCTAAATGTCTAAATGTAAATGTAAATGTAAGTGGCATCTGCACTCAAATGATGCTGCTTAGCTCTCAGAACTTGAAATCAGTTTTCCTCACAGGAATCACATTCACTATCAACATGATCCACAAAGTTTGACGATCAGAAAGTGTCCAGATAAATGCTAAATGGTCATATATCCTTAATTTTACATTTTTAATTGTGGCTCAATGTCCAAACACTTTTTGAGGCCGCTGTGTATTGAGTTCATGCTGAAAATCTGTTTTTTTTCCCTCACATCAACCTACAGTATAAATACACCAAACCTATTACACGTGAAGCATGAAGGACAGCTCCACTGAAGCTCGTCTCAGATGATCATCATGATCATCAGGTTTAGTTCACTAAGCATCAGCTGAGAAACACACACCAAATACAGAGACATTCTCACAATCTATGAGAAGCAGCAGCATTTTCACTAGTGGTCTCAGACGTTTGCACTGCACTTACATGATAACAACCTGCTGGGGAATCTGAAGGTCATGTATTTAAACAGTGCTATGATCAGATAAACACGCAGGAATGAGAATCCTGAAATAAAGACCGGATCAGAAACGGGAGGCGTTTAACATTCCAGTCAGGAGAGTCTTTGGCAAAGCTGTTATTGTGAGTAGGTGGAGAACTCTAGATGAGAATGCAATCCCAGAATGCCTTGCTCCTCCTCCTGCACACAGACCAAAATACATCTTTATTACATCACAGCCACCTGTGCATCCCTGCGCACGCGGCCTCTCGAGCGGAAATTACGCTGCAAGGAAAAGGTCACGCGGTTTGATGAACTTCTCACATCAGGTGAGATCAGATTACTCATTGATCACTCTGACGGATGGATCGATTTTACTAGTCCACAGTCGTCCTCTAATACACCCATCAGAAACTCCCCGAGCGCCACGATCCTCCCCGTAAATGGAGTCTGCTATCGCACACGCTTCACGTCCGTCATCTTACACATCTACCGCCTCTCAAACGCTTCTGCTCCTTTTAAAGACACATTACATTAGGAATCTGAAATGACTCCTGCTACAGCGAGGTCGAAATTTTTTTTAAAATTTTGCTTCTAATTGCCGTTTATGGCCCCGAGCGCACCTCTAGACAAACTATTATACGAATCTAATGGTTATTGTCTTTTCTGGCCTTCACTACACGCAGAACATCTGATGCAGTATGAACTGCTCTCATTCACATGTACGGATGAGCGCAGGAGCGATGGATCATGGGTAATTCAGCCTTGGTGAGGTCTGTGTGGATGCCAGCCGAGGAGCGCTTGGGCTTTGACTGATTTATTCAGCGCCAGCGGCTGGCAGCAGATCACAGATGACATGCCCTCGTCATAAAATTAATCTGAAGCATTTGCCTGGATGAAAATCAACCCATTAACTCATTAATAACGTCAGTCAGATCTCATCTGATGGGGAAAATCTTGAACAATAATTTGTGCCCAAAAATAACAAGTGAAATACAACTAATGAAATGAAGCAGTCAGTGCTGATGGTCTGTGGTCTAGAAACCAGGACACTCCTCACATCCTCTACACGCCATCACTGTCTGTCTGTCCATCTGTCATCTGCAGAGGAGCTGAAGCTCCAGATCACAGAGAGAGATGAGAGGCTTGACGTAAAGAGCTGCTCAAACACCACAGAAACTGAGCATTATGAGAACTCTCATATTCAAGCCTGCCGTGTCGACGGTTCACGTGTGAACCAATGATGCTTGTGTGCAGCTTCTCATTCTATGGTGCTTCACACAGAGACGATCTTGCAGATATCACCAACATTTATGACAGACTCTCAGTGAATAATAGCTTAAATGTTCACATTCAGGAGAGCAGGAATATAGTCCAAGAATCGGATAGAATCATCAATAAAGACTGTAATTAGCAACCAATGATGCTTGTGTGCAGCTTCTCATTCTATGGTGCTTCACACAGAGACGATCTTGCAGATATCACCAACATTTATGACAGACTCTCAGTGAATAATAGCTTAAATGTTCACATTCAGGAGAGCAGGAATATAGAAGAATAGGATAGAATCATCAATAAAGACTGTAATTAGCCATTTTTCTTCTTTATTGAATGTGCGTTATGTTTTCATTCTTTTTTTCCCCAACAGAACCAGTGGAATACAGCTGAATGAAAGCACAGTTATTGTTTTAATAGCAGTTTTTCTTTTTAAAATAATATAACAATACTGTTACTAGTAGTGTAAAAGCTAGTTACTGGCTTAACCAGCTCCAGTTCATCAGTTCAACACGTCGATCTGATTCTTTCACCTGTCCTGTGAATCTGTTGTATGCTTCCCTCCTCTTTTGTTTTAGCCTCCCTTGTTTTCCTGCGATTGTCGGCTGACATTTGAGACTCACGCAGCAAACACAAACACATCAGGCTGCAGAATTTCCCCAGAGCGATTCTTTTCTTCTGCCTTTTCTGACCTTCTGATGGGGTCTCAAAGCTTTTCTCTGGCATAAACACGAGCAATAGTGGAGCGCAATCTCTCCAATCACTCGCCAATCAGATGCTACAGCTATACAATTTCTCAGCGTGGAGCCCAAACGCCCGGAGGACCAAAGCGTTTGTAGGCTTTCCCAGCGGCCGTGTTTCTAACGGCCCCGGAGCGCCAGACATCAGAATCAGGGGCCGAAGATCCACTCGCAACCTGACAGGCTGGAAAAGACTGAGAAATACAGAGAGAGAGAGAGAGAGAGAGAGATGAGCAGAGCCGCTGTGGTGACAAGCTGCTCCTGTACTCTAAGGAAGCCCACGATCACAGTGATGGATGAGAGAGAGAGAGGGGAGGATATTCATCCATCCATGTGTCAGGCCAGTCAATGAGGGCCCTCTCACACACACACACACACACACACACACACAGATCACTCCTGTAACATGTGCGTCAGCTTGAAGCCGCATCAGATGCATCTGCAGCAACATCAGCTTTGATGAGGAACGAGAGCACTGAAGAACACAGAGGGAGAGAGAGACGTCCTCGAGTTCACTTAAACTTCATCTGACACATGTTAAGCTCTGATCCAGTCACAAACAGGAAGAGCCACGTGATGTCATTTCCTGCACCGCTGCGCTAACAGAGACTCTCCCAAAGCCACACAAAGCGTCTTTCATTCCTCTCCTGCCAGCTCATATTAATCTTGTGTGGCAGAGTAATTTATCATATCTGACATGTAAAGAGGGAAATGTGAGGTCTGGACGGGGTCTGAAGTGTTTCGGTAGTTAGCGGCTCACTCCGGACGTACGCCAGCAAATCCCAGCAACGTCAAGAAACAATTCCAGCTAATAAACCGCCATCAGCGCTGCTGCGTCACTCACATTCACACGCTCTCATCACAGCAGCTCTCACACGTGCTGCTGATTTATGATTTATGAGCTCAGCTCATGCAAACATAGAATACAAATAGAGACTTTTCATGACTTCACGTGACATCAAGACTTTCTGAACCGTATCATATTTAATCATAAATTCCTACGGCTCGAGACGAGTCCTCTGCTCAATCTGACATGTGCTGCAGCCTGGAATTAAACCACATCATGCTGGTTTCATCTGGTCAGAGGAGAACTGGTCCCCGACTGAGACTGGTTTCTCCCAAGGTGTTTTCTCCATTCTGTCACTGATGGAGATTTGGTTCCTTTGGCTTGTTTAGTTGGGGACGCTTGACTGATTGCACAGACACTATTGAAGAGAGCTGAACTGGATGATGACATCCCTGAATCATCAACGAACTGACTTTAATTGAAAAATGACTGTGATTCTATTCTTGCATTATTGACAAACTATTTTCCTGTTTGACACTGAAAAGCTGCTTTGACACAACCAGTATTGTATAAAGCACTATAGAAATAAAGGTGACTTGACTTGACTTGACCTCACACACTTTAGTTCCCATCTGAGACGCTGTTGAGATCTCCAGTGAAACTCCAGAGGAGACACATGTGATTACTGAGCTCTTCTGCTCAGGAGGAGCGTTTGTTCTCCTCATCTGACCGACAGACAGACAAACAGACAGAGATTCGCCCCGCGGGACTGAACACACACACAGCAGCTTTAACAATCCCACAGAGGAAACTAAACACCGCTGCTGCTGCTTTCAGACGGATGTTCTATAAGTGGCATCAATAGCGAGGACATTAGCATTCCCAGTGTGTGTCAGCGGTGATTGTTGGGAAAGAGATGTTTCAATGACTCCAGAATTACAGCTGGTGATTCATGCAGCATCAGCAGAAAACACCATCAGCTGCCGCTCCAGTGTAACCATGGCAACGTCAATCCATCTGATCGATATTAAATTCAATTAAATTCTTCTGAGCTAATGAGGAGGCGTACGAGCGTGACAGACCTGAGAGCTGTGAATTAGGATCATGGAGTTTCAGGTCCAACAGGAAGAGAAAACATTTCACAGCTACATAAACGTCACATGCACACCGAAATATGATGTGTAAGAGCATTTTAATACATCACTAATATTAATCAAATTCAAATGAATGACTCTGACCTGTTTAAAACGCATTGCCATGTATGCGTCTGTGTAACGACAGAAACACAATCACACGCTCACTGCAGGAAACACACGTCTCGTCTGAAGAAGAGCAATGGAGAACGAGCAAAAAATAAATAAATAAATAAAAGCAATTAAAGAGAATCAGTCAGTAAATAAAAGCCGCTGCAGCGCGAGCTCAGATCTCTGCAGGGTTAAACCCAGACTTTGAAGTGAACATGTCTTATCTGACCCAAACAGACCCGCTGCTCACTGACAAGGGCCCTCAGAGCTTGAAACGCCTCCCAGGACAGAAGAGCCACTGGCCTCAGATCCACGACACCACTCTCACAAACACAAACACACACACTCACTCACACTCACACACACACACTCTCTCACACACACACACACACTCTCACACACTCACACACACACACACACACACACACTCTCTCACACACTCTCACACACTCACACTGACTCAAACACACTCTCACACTCACACACACACACTCTCTCACACAATCTCACACTCACACACACACAAACACACACGCACACTCACACTCACACACACACTCTCTCACACACTCCCACACACACACTCACTCACACTTACACACACACACTCTCTCACACACTCTCTCACACACTCTCTCACACACTCTCTCACACACTCTCTCACACACTCTCTCACACACTCTCTCACACACTCTCTCACACACTCTCTCACACACTCTCTCACACACTCTCTCACACACTCTCTCACACACTCTCTCACACACTCTCTCACACACTCTCTCACACACTCTCTCACACACTCTCTCACACACTCTCTCACACACTCTCTCACACACTCTCTCACACACTCTCTCACACACTCTCTCACACACTCTCTCACACACTCTCTCACACACTCTCTCACACACTCTCTCACACACTCTCTCACACACTCTCTCACACACTCTCTCACACACTCTCTCACACACTCTCTCACACACTCTCTCACACACTCTCTCACACACTCTCTCACACACTCTCTCACACACTCTCTCACACACTCTCTCACACACTCTCTCACACACTCTCTCACACACTCTCTCACACACTCTCTCACACACTCTCTCACACACTCTCTCACACACTCTCTCACACACTCTCTCACACACTCTCTCACACACTCTCTCACACACTCTCTCACACACTCTCTCACACACTCTCTCACACACTCTCTCACACACTCTCTCACACACTCTCTCACACACTCTCTCACACACTCTCTCACACACTCTCTCACACACTCTCTCACACACTCTCTCACACACTCTCTCACACACTCTCTCACACACTCTCTCACACACTCTCTCACACACTCTCTCACACACTCTCTCACACACTCTCTCACACACTCTCTCACACACTCTCTCACACACTCTCTCACACACTCTCTCACACACTCTCTCACACACTCTCTCACACACTCTCTCACACACTCTCTCACACACTCTCTCACACACTCTCTCACACACTCTCTCACACACTCTCTCACACACTCTCTCACACACTCTCTCACACACTCTCTCACACACTCTCTCACACACTCTCTCACACACTCTCTCACACACTCTCTCACACACTCTCTCACACACACACACACTCACACACTCACACACACTCACACTCACAGCAGGGGAATGTGGCTTAAGAAGCACGAGAGAGACACAGGAGAAAGTTAAATTTTACACATGAAGGCCACTTAGTGCTGACACACCACACCATCATTAAACCCACAGAGCAGCTCTGCTCAGGTCTGGATCCAGCACTCACACTTTTGTCAGCACCTCTATGAATTATTGAAACAGCCGACAGGCAGACAGAGTGAGAGAGACTGATATTCCTGATTTAACCCTCGCTGACACACACACAAATACACAAACCCACAAAACACTCGACATCATGGCACACTTTTGAGAGATGCTTGAAAATACTGGATCCAAACATCAGGTCATACGTGTCAGAACCTCCACTGCTTGTTTAATCAGACCGACTGAAGCCAGTGGAGAATCAACACACTCACAGGGAGAATCACAGACACACGTATGAATGAAAGTTAAAGATATGCATCTGCATCATATGGGATGACCCAAAAGGCAAGGCAAGGCAAGTTTATTTGTATAGCACATTTCATACACAATGGTAATTCAAAGTGCTTTACATAAAAGGAAGTAAAATAATCATAAAAAATAATCACAACAATAAAACAAGGAATTTAAAATATTTTTAAATGATTTAAAAATGTATTTAAAATGAATTTTAAACAGTTAAAAATAGGAAATGATTATGTATAAAATACAGTGCAATCAGTCCGGTCGTAGCACAGTGAATCTGAGTTTTGTTGCATTAGATACAAAACATCAAACCAAGTGGCATCTGCTCTCAAATGATGCCAGAGCCGTTCTCAAATCTAACCCTAACTTTAACCAGCTGCTCTTTATTACACGTGTGGAGGATCACACTTACTATCAACATGATCCAAACACTGATGATCGGAAAGGGTCCAGAACTTTTTATCTTCATTTTTAACAATACATTTAGTATATTTCATTTTCTGAACTTAATTTTCTCAAATGTTTTGACAAAATAGTGTACTCATGCTATAATTTGCCACTTGTTTTATTTTGATTTATATTGTGCAAAGACGTAAACATTTTTAAATATTTCTTAAGTGTACAAATACTTTGTGCAACAAACACAATATCCTGAAGTCATTCAATGACTACCCAGAAATCACATTTATGTCTCCAAGAAAAATCACTTTGTCTGATAAACGTCTTTGTAAAAACATCTGATCAAAGTCAGTTTTACATTCATTGTAAATTATAAACAGCTTAAAGACATGTTCTAAATGTCTATTTAACATCTGTCAGGAAATGTCTCAGACTCTTTGCAAATGTTTCCCAGATGAAGACGTGTCTATATGATAGGGTGACCATACGTGCCATTTTCCCAGGACGCGTCCTGGGAAAATGGCACGTATGGTCACCCTACTATATGAGCACTAGCACTAGTGATGCTCCACCTAACAAACCGCAGGAACGTGTCTTCAGAGCGATCAGACGCTCAGGCTCGTCATTATCACACATGCGGTTCAACTGTCAGTCTGAGTATTTTAACTGGATGAGATGCTGTTGGCACGGTTTAGCACATTAGCTTTAGTGGCTTTCATGTGTGAACAGAACGAGCTGCTAGCGTTTGCATTGACTGGAATATTCCTCCGAGTGTTGGACGAGACTGAGCTGCGCGGACAGAAACTGGGTCACTTACAGTCACAATGTTTCAGCACAGCACAGAAGCACTCGAGCGTTTGGGCTCAGTGTCGCTTGCTATCTCATCTTTAATAAGCTTCTCGCGGCTGTTTCCCTTCCCTACAGCACCAGCGTGTTCCTCACGAGGAGAAGGCAGATCCTTTCACAGCGCTTTCGTGTGTGGATGAGCCTCTCATCATCACCTAAATGACGTCTGAAACTCTGAGCCGAATCAGCCGCTCGCGGTTCCCGACGTCGAACACGAGAATAAAGTCCCGAAGCGCTGGAGCTTTCGCCACGCTGCAGGTGAAGATCCTCTTGAACGTTTCTGGAGGCTCGTTTCATCCTGATGAAGCATCAGAATCCAGGGAATCAATGAGCAATTCATGTGATTTTCTTTCCAGAAACCTGAAAACAGAACTAAAATGGAAAGAAACTCAAAGGCCACGTACACACCCTGATAGCACACGTACATCTATCTGACGTCTGCATTACATCTGCAATACATCTACAGGACGTTTCCTATCAGATGTCAAATAGACGTTTAGAAGATGTCTTTTAGATGTTTATGATGTAAAACTGACATCTTAGAGACGTCTATCAGATGTTTGTACACAGATGTTGTTCCAGATGAAGCGATCTTTAACAGACGTCTTGCAGACGTACCTGTGCTCTCTGGGGTCAGTTTTGTGTGAGTACGGAACAGAGATCACATTGAAACTGCGATGATGGACACCACTGTAACCATAGCAACGTTCTGCCATCTCTCGCATTTGTATCTGCTGTTTTTAACTAAAGTAATATTACAGACTCGCCATGTTCGGTGCTTTTCTCTAAACCGCCGTGGCGTTTAGTTTATGTTTGGAAGGCTGCTTTCAGAGCGTGTTCTAGAAGGGTTGCCATGTCCATTATTAAGCGTCTTTGGGCTCGGCTCATAAAGCTATTCAGTTAAAGGAGTTAATGAAGTAGGCAGGTGCAGGTCATGATATTTTGGTATGTAGCTTATTTCCAAAATAATGCGTTTGGATTTGAGTTTATTATGGGCTTGTTCTTATTCAAAAAACCAAGTGTATTCAATCAGTTTTCAATTTAGTTTACTGAAATGCATCTAATCATAATGTTTCTCCACATGAGGGGATAAACAGACATAATTAGTCAAAGTAAATATTAATGTTGTGATTATGTATGTCATCATTACGCTTTGTGTGACTATGTTGAATTTCAATTCAGTAAATTTGTCTTTCGGTCAATTCGATTCACATTCACACTTCTGAGGCCAATAATCCTCATTTCTGAATTCTGCACAAGCCTGCTGCGTATAAAAACACAACAGGACTAATAACACTAATGTCAGATGGGAGAGCAAAAGCAGTTCCTGTCAGGTGGCTTTAGCATCACATCATCGATCTGACACGACAAAGCACTCGCACAAGCACGACCGCAGGGACTCGCTTCAGAGAGCTGTCCTGCATCCGCGCTCAGATCTCCATGCATCATTGATGAGGCCCGTCTGACCGCGAGCCTTAAGACCAAACCGCTCGCCACACACACGTCCCGAGAGCTTCACACGCTGAGAGAGCGTTTGTGCGGACGGCCACAGATCGAGAGCAGCTTCACCTTCACTACTGCCCAGGACTGGTTTCTGCATTTCTTTCAATTTAGTGAATAACTTACAATACATCAGTATGTTCTCTTAATGTACATGTCTTGTATTAGCAACACTTTAAAGTAAACACACCTACATTATTTTTTTATTAATTTTACAAGAAAGTAGCTTAGGGCTTGAATATTTCTGCTCACAAACACTAGAATATGGAAATAACTGTTACTGTACCTTCTGATCACACTGCAAACAAGTGTTTCCTCAGTATTTCTGTCTTGTTTTCCAGTGCAAATGTCTAAAGATTCTTAAATCAACATACTTTTACTTGAGAAGCAAAATGACAGAAAATAAGAAGTCTTGTTTTTATGAGAAACTGACCTAAATAAAGTGAGTTTATGATTAAAAGAACAAATATCTGCCAATGGAATCAGAAAAATCGACTTAATTCAAAGAGAAAACAAGTTTTCGTTTACAACTGACAGATAATTGTTCTCGTTTTAATCATAAACTCACTTTGTTTTGATAAATTTCTCAGAAAACAAGACTTCATATGTTCATTCTGCATCTCCAGTTAATGTCTCTTGATTTAAGGTTGTTTAGATATTTCACCTGGAAAACAAGACAGAAATACTGAGATTCATGACTTTATGAATTTTAGACTTTCTGCTCAGATTTCAGACCTTTGTAGGGTGAATTAAGACTTGTTTAAGACCTGCAGAAACCCTGCACAGAGAACCTGACAGATCCTCCAGAGCTAAACGCTGCCACCGCGTCTCACATCTCCTCATCGTCTCCGATCTGCTCGCTGAGACACCGGGCTCGTCTTCTCAGGGACGTTATCAGAGTCCAGCTCGTCTTATCGGCCTGTGGTCAGTAATTAGCAGAACTCACAGCGCCGCTATCGGCTGCTCGAGCGCCGGAGTTCACATCTGTCTCGAGAGAGACCGATTGCACACACACTCATCTCTCACACACGCACACACTCGACTGGTTCATCTCCCTCGACACGCACACACAAACACAAACAACCAAACAATAGACGTGTGCTGAGTCTCTAGGAAACTTCCATCACAGCAGCAGAATCAAATCTGCGTAACTGAACCAGAGCCAGAGCCTGTAATTCACTGCAGGATTATGGGTAATGAGCACAGTTTCAATCTTTCCTTTAATAATCGTTTACTATAACATGCAGGAGAGATTTAGTGAATTCATCTACAGAGATGAACAAACCGAGGCTCATGCGCTAGTAAATTCCCATCGCACAACTTCTGTTAAACATAAACGACAGAAAGACACTGAAAATAACCTGAAAAAGAATGCAGTTTTCATTCTGATTGCAGGTTTATGCACATACTTTCATGCATAAATGATCTACTGAATGAATCAGCAGCAAGGCCAGGAATTCACCTTCCACTATTAAAAAAAACACCCTGTTGTTAATATAACTATGATGACTAGTTACTGACCCTTAACTACCGCTGCAGATAAATGTTACGCTGGTTCCAGCACAGATTCAGAGAAACACTCAATCAGATCTGACAGGAACATGAGTGTGAGGAAACTTCACCGTCGTCTGATCTGTGACTCACGCTTTCATCCTAATTCTCTCTCTGACGGGTTTCCTTGGAAACTGGCTGCCATTTAACCGATGAGATCTGGTGATTGTTCACACACACACACACACACACACACACACACACAATGGTCACTTAATTAGAGAGGATGTTTAATTGTAGTTTATCCCTCGCAGGAGATCATTAATGAAGATCTCAGACAGTGTATGAATGTGTGTGTGTGTGTGTACCTGTTTTTCTATTCTGGTGGGGACTTAAACCTGACTACACGTGTGTGCGTCTGGCTGATGTTTGTTGACGTCGGTCTGAGACAGAAACACGCTGTAATCCTGCTCCTCTCGCTCAGATCAAAGGAAATCGTCCTAAACACTTTAGTGAGCACTAATCTATCCCGCCGAATGCAGCATGCAGATGCGTCTGGAGCATCATAATCTCACGGCCCACAAAAGGACGCTCACACACACGCCAATTAATGCAGCGCCACACAAACACACACAATCCTGCGGCTTCACCTGACAGATCTCTCTGCAGGAAACGCATCACGCCGCACAGGAAGTCCTTCTCTGTGTCTGAAATACAGGTAAGGTGGAAACACCAGCAGCTCTGTGTCACGAAAACATCACTAACACGATTCAACTCTTACAATAGACCTATTTGTTTTCCATATGAATCATAAGAATGAGGATTAATTGTTTAAGAATTGTCCAATGATAAACTCATATTGATCATATCCTCATCTACTCCAGTCATAAGTAATCTGTCACAAACACTGCAGATGATGTGAACTCACATTGAGACAATACAGCTGTAAACATACAGATGCATTTCACAACCGCTCTTCATCAGCTTCATTTTAGCCGTCTTTCTGCGCATCTTTTATTTGTCAACAGGAAGCACATGCAGTATGTGATCGCCGATGATAAATGAGCCGTGAGGAGGCTGACTGTAAAACCAAGCGCTCGTGCGAAAGGTCTGAATGATAGAAATGTTTAGACCTTTAATAATCACTCACTGGAGATACAGAAGGTCGTGAGCACTGGGAAAACAAACCACACTGAACCGCACTGATCTGCTTTTAGAATAAAGAAACTCACACACGTTTGATACCAGAGGAGGACGAGTAAATGATGGCAGAATGATCATCTGTGGGTGGACTGTGAACATGTCGTACTCAAAAGTGTGTCTCAGATGACATTACATGTCTGGAGACGCTAACCCTAACCGCTCATTTGACCAGCAACTTTGTCCTGTATGGTGAGAGAAAATACTGTAAATGTCAAAATCCCGTCCTCGTGTGAATCTGATTGTCCAAACAGAGCGACAGAGACTCGTCAGTCGAATCCAGCAGATAAAGCTAAACGTGATGCGCGTCAGAGACGGTCAAACTCACATTTACATTCTTCAGTGCAGCTAAAACACAAACGGTCCTCCTGCACACGAGATCAGCACTGACTCATCTGCGCGTACGGCGTGACGGATGATTTCCAATCAGTTAAAAGAGCAGCGCGGATTAGAAAGAGTCACACGAAAGTCATCTGTCATGAGATGAAGCAGACGCGAGGAGGAGGACACTCACGAGAACGCCAGACACATCTGAACGTGACATGCAGAATTCATCGACCTGCAGGTCCTGAGCGTTTGAAACAGCAGGGAATCATGGGAAACTGAGCAGCGTATTAAACATTCAGCACACAGGAGAGAGAAAAATCCAGCAGGATAAATCTGACAGACATCGGGAGCGAGCCGTCAGGAGAAATCACTGCGGTTCAGACGCAATTAAACGAACTCCACCAACAACGAGCTGAGGACACGCCACAGCTGACCTGAAAAATGGGAAACGACGGTTTCTTTTCTTTTCATTAGAAACAGGCGTGACTAAATCGGCTGCTGAATGCCACTTTCCCAGCATGCAGCGGGGCGGATCAGCGAGCCGTGTGTGACCCAAAACAGACGCAAGTGAAGGAGGAGAAAAGCCCAGCGCTGGCGTCCTGCTCACGGAAGGAAACGGGCTGACTGTCGTCTAAAGAAGACGTTCATTAAGGGAACAAGCGCACAGTGTTCCAGAGCGCCAGACGGACGCCGTGTTTTCAAACGTTCGCTTGTGTGTGTGTCCTTAAAGAGCCACATGCTGAGAGTCTGACGGGAACCAGCGGCTCGGCTTCCAAACAGGATTCAGCACGCTTCAGCGAGGGAACACACACACACACACACACACACACACAAAACCGGTTTAGACTAGTCTGTGCTGGTCTAACTAAAACAGCATTTCTGTAACACCTAAAAGGAAGAAAACACTTTGCAGGATGCAGCCGGAATAAAAACTGAAAGATAATCCCAAACCTATGAGCAGTGACAAACACTCTTCCAGAGCCTTTCAACTGAGGGAAGGAATTTAAAACAATGTTTACCTTTATAAAGGCATTGTTTCTAACCTATTTAAATATGTGTGTCCCCTTTCATTCGCATGTTCAAATATATTTAATAAATGTAATTAGAATATTAAGGCATTATAGGGCTGTAACCAATCAAATAAATCAGACAAAATCCATCTTTGCACTAGATGTATTTACACAGACTGTTTACAACTGCATAAATAATATTATGAGATAAATATGCTAAATACAGAAATATGAAATGTTGGGAAAAAATGCAAATATACATTTTTTTTGCAAAATGCAATATTAATTCAAACGATTCGTTCAAAATGGCTGATTCAGTCAGTAACCAAAGAGAGCTGAACTGGATGATGACATCCCTGAATCATCTGTGAACTGACTTTAACTGGAAACATGTCTTCTTGCATTATTGACAAACTATTTTCCTGTTTGATACTGTAAAGCTGCTTTAACACAATCAGTATTATATAAAGCGCTATAGAAATAAAGGTGACTTGACTTGTTGATTGGAGACACAAATGTTCTGCTGTGACTCTGT
Source organism: Sinocyclocheilus rhinocerous (assembly GCF_001515625.1). Classification (NCBI taxonomy): domain Eukaryota; kingdom Metazoa; phylum Chordata; class Actinopteri; order Cypriniformes; family Cyprinidae; genus Sinocyclocheilus; species Sinocyclocheilus rhinocerous. The sequence continues at coordinate 148,758 of NW_015642853.1, read as the reverse complement.
TTGGATCAAAATCAGTCGATGTTGACAATATTGTGTCTAAAATGTATGTCAATTAATATTAACTTAAACTTAGTCTATGTTTTATTCTATTTATTTATTAATTGTATACAACTGTCAGACAAATGAGCATCCAACAAAAGCCTGCGCCGGCAGCACCTGCACCACACTGTTTGAAGTCAACATGAAGACAGACTCGTGTGCTTCCAGAAACGGCTGCTTTAGACTGGGACACAGTGTTTCCAAACAGACAGCTCATAATGCTAATGCTAACGCAAGCGTGTGGGGACTGGGACCGACAACTGAGACGCGCGTACAGCTGCTAGAGAGTTTAGACATGTTTGCTCCAAACACTCGTCCTCATAATTGAGTCTCTATTGACGCTAATGATGTTTATGCATATGCAATATATGCAAACGTATTCAACTGCCTAATTTTCATAACACTGTTTTCATGAGATCAAATGCTCCCCGTGAGGCGCAGCGGCTCTAGAGCAGTGTGTCTCGCTGTGAACCAGCCGCTCGATTTCCAGAGATCACGCCAGGTCAACTGGACATTAAACACGGGAGCTGAGCGTTTGTCTGTTTGAGAAGTGTGTGACATCAACAGCTTGCCTAAAACACGACTAAATAAACCTTTAACATGTTCCAGCCAAACCTCAAGCTCTGGCTTCACTGAGATGCAAACGAGCACACAGCCAATCAAGCGCTCTCGAGAATGGGAACAGATAGGAAATCCTTCCTCAGTATCTTTGTCTTGTTTTCCAGTTCAAATATCTAAATCAAGATGCGTTTACTGGACATGCAAAATGACAGAAGAGTCTTGTTTTCTAAGAAACTCAAAATTAGGAACAAATATCTGTCAGTGACATCAGAAAAATCCTCTGAATTTATAGAGAAACCCAGCTAATTCTTCTAGCGCCATTGATGAGATTTTGAGCATGAACTCAGTTTTGATCTGAAATTCTCAAGGCGTCTCATCTCTATGTCATTTTGCAATCAGTCAGTGTGTCAGAATGTTTAGATGTTTGCGCTGGAAAACTGGGAAAACACTGATGGAGAACACCATGTTTTGCAGTTTGAGAACTTCATGCAGGTTTACAGTCACTGGAACTGGAATGGTGAATGGATTTTCCCAAAACACAACTCCATTTCCATTCCGTGTAAAACAACCGTGTGTAGGTTTGTGTTTCTGCAGGTAAACAAAAAGGAAGTCAAATGCTTTCCTGTTGACAAATCCAGCTCAGCCGCTACAGGATAACAGGATGTCGGGATAACTGGAATCAATGGTTGGGATTATGAGGACAAATCTCCCGTGCTTGATATCGCAGCAGAGCGAGTGAATGCGATCTGATCAATAGGAGCCGCTGCTCATAGCGTTTGTGTTGGATCAATGTTCACAGCAGCTCAAACTACGGGAGCTAAATGTGTAAGCGAGCCGCCGATGAGTCGATGTCTGATTGGGCCGGACGCTCACGGAGACACCGCTGAGAAGATCAATCCCCATATGACCTGACAAGATTGTGTGCAGAAACGTCTGATCGTCATGACTGTGTGTGTGCTGGGACTGTTGCTAGGGTGTTGCTAAGCAGTTCCTGAAAAGAGCTTCTCTCTGTGCATCTGAGGGATATTTCCACCCGCAGAGCCGTATGATTTACACAACGCATCCATGTTTCTAGGAATAAAATGTCATATAAATTAATGTAAATGATATCTAAACAAACCCCTCAGTAAAAGCCTTCAGAATATAGATAGGAATGAATTCAGAATATAGATATGAATATAGGAATAAAACTGTAAAATTTGCTGTATGTAAGAGAAAAAAAAACTCTTTAAAGATATGGATTGAAATCTACAGAGGAAAACAGATAAAGTGCAAAAAATAAATACTTAAATGTGTATTTTTAATGTTTTCTTCCCACTACTCACATTATGAAAAGCCAAAAAGCCCAACATCTCAAAACTGACCAATGCATGAAAAAAAAACAATGTTTTTGCTTTCATGTATAATGTACATTTTTGATTAAATATTAAGGTAATGGTTTGAAAGAAAACCTGATACTCTGTGTGTCTGGTCCACGTATGTTTGTGAGGGAAATCCTCTCTCTGAGAAAAACAAAACCCCGGTTCTGACCGTTCTCATCGTCCATTACTGAAGTCAAGCGTTTGGAGCGAGTAACATCACTGAAAGCTCGCGCCGGTGAAAGCTGTTGTGGATTTTCTACAATTACGTTTGTAGAGAAGCAGTAATGGCTCCTCAATATCTGAATCCTTCACTGCCTAAAGCTCATTAGCAACAGCACATTTAATCTGCAGAATTGGCCACAAATACGAGTCTGTCTCTCCGAACACATTCACACGCATTCAGGAGCATTTATCTGTTTCAGGATGATTCGCTCTTCTGCCGTCTGAAGGAAAACAAGCGCGCGGACTCCAGCGACGGATCAGGAGCGCGTCAGGCTCTTGTTTGTCGAGCAGCTCAGTAAAGTTGAACACAGATCAATGCGTGTAGCTGTAATAATCCGCTCATACGTGACGGCACACGAGAGCAGACGATCACCAGACACTCAATGACTTTCTCATCATCAAACACGCGTGTTGAAGAGCCCATTAGCCAATAATGGACAAACAGAATTAACAACATCACAGTTATATTCCCTAAAGGCCTGAAGGACCGACACACACGTCTGACGCTACTAAAGGCCACAGACGAGACATGATGTGTTAGATGATCACGCATGATTAAAGATCATTACGCTGCAGAAATGAAACTGTCACATGAAATATGAAGAGAGATGAATTACCTTCAGCTGCTGATCGTGAAACACCAACAAGAACACAACAAACGTCCACAAATGAAGAGGGAATCAAACACACAAACATTTCTGATTATTATTAATGTTGAAAACAGTAGTGCTGCTTCATATTTTTATGGAAACCATGATACTTTTAATTTTTCAGGATTCTTTGATGATTAGAAAGTTTAAAAGAACAGCATTTAGTTGAAATAATCATTTGTGCTATGTCTTTACTGTCACTTTTGATCAATTTAATGCGTCCTTGCTTCATAAAAGTATTCATTTAGTCTATATAGTGTACATCATGTTACATGAGCTGATCTCGCATTCATCCTCTCTCTATTCCACACTGTTTACTAGTATGATCTGCATTTATTACTATTCACTGCAACAAAAAACACCACAGGAATCACTCATATTTGTATTTTAAATGCTGCAGGACTGAAGTTTGAAGCGAATGAGAACTCCAGCCAATCTTTTCCAGTTTCTTTGCAGCTTGTCTGTGTGCCTCTGAAAACAATCGTCTCGCGGTTCATCTATTCAAGAGCCTGTTGGGAAGTTGACAGCAGACTCTTCCTTTTGAGATGTAAATATTTCTGTGAAAAAAGGAAGACGCGCTCATTATTCCGCTCCGTCGTTATGAAAATCTCTCTGGCACTTCAACCAAAACACTCCCGACGTGTTTACTTTCCCACCACCCATTCATCTGTGCTACCAAGCCGTGATGGAAACGCGCTCCCGAGGGAGGTTTGTGTGGTTTGTGAAGGGCCGCTCTGGATTCTGCTCTTTATGATGGATTGGTGTCATTGAGTTATTGTCACGGTGGCGTCTCGTGTCTTCCTCCGGCTTTTATCCTGTTCAGAAAACACAATCTGGCCGCTGCTCGTGGAAGCAGAGCTTTTGGTCTGGGAATGTCAAGAGGCAGGTGCATTAGACAAAAGAACCGGCATAAAATTAGCATCAGCGGCCAAACCTGCCTGCTGAAACTTTGATTGGGTGCCAGACACTCTTGTGGAACAGGAAGTTTGATTGGAGCCCATAGTTGAGGGCAGGGTCACGTGAGGTCACGTCACATCCCGAGAAGAGGACAGTCACACACTCACACACTCACACGCTCACTCACTCACTCACGCACTCACGCACGCACGCACTCACTCACTCACTCACTCACACACACACA
>NW_015642853.1:111165-144680 GCF_001515625.1 Sinocyclocheilus rhinocerous | reverse complement strand
CACACACACACACACGCTCACTCACTCACTCACTCACACACACACACAGTCGCACACACTCACTCACACACACACTCACACACACAGTTGTGTGTCAGTTTCATGTTCAATCATTGGTAGAGAGCAAACACTTTCACAACATTGATCTGTCTGTTTGAGTGAAATGTCAGCTTCTGACTCAGCCAATGATATGAGTTTGGGGCGGGACTATCAGCCTGCCTGACCAATGACAGATCGTGTTGAGGAAACAGAAACGGCTGTGCATAATGAATGAATACTCAGATTGTAACCCACGTGTGGTCGGTGCAGAGCAGCTCAGCGTCTGACGCATCAAAACATTTATGACAACAGCGAGCAGACACTCGTGTGTTTCTCTCCCCCGCTGAAGACACATTTCTGTACCGATCATCAGACGTGCTTTTCCAACCACAAAATCTCAGCCGCGTCCAGCTCTCGCCGCCTGTCTCACCAAATTGTCAAATCATCTCTGCTAAGCAATGTGAGCCGTGATTTCCTGTCAAAGCCTCCAGAAAGAAGAAAGCAATTTATCGGTGCATTCAGTGGAAGAAAAGCCAGAAACTTCCAGGATTCTGTCTTCAGCAGTTTTCTTTGCGTACACAGCCTTTCTGACACCCACAAAATAAACCGCAAAATTGCGTGTCTATTTTCAGTCATTAGGGCCGGATTCACGCGAAATTGTGCTGGAATGATGCATTATGGATGTTTAATGCTCTTGCTGAACGTCGCTGGAGTGTCATACGCATCAAATCATGATGATTTAGAAAACAGATCTATTTTCTGAAGAGAAATGTGTCACTTTCTCGAGTGATGAAGAGCGGCACATCAATCAGTTTTATACTTACAAACTGTTATACTGACCAGACTAACCGACCCACAAGACCATAAACCACCACACATCAACCACTGCCTCTATAAAACACAACCATTATATTTCCATTTATTTGAGTGTGTGTGTGTGTGTGTGTGTGTGTGAGTGTGTGCAAGTGTGAGTGTGTGCAAGTGTGAGTGTGTGTGTGTGTGTGAGTGTTTGTGAGTGTGTGTGTGTGTGTGTATTGGTGATGTGGGATGGTTGTGTGTTCCATGAACAGAAATCAATAAAGCGACTGGTGGGGAATTAAAGGAATTGACCGGAGAGGAAAATCTAATTATAAATTAATTTGCAGAATAGATTCCAGTTTTGAAAACCTGCGCTCACAAATTTTATTTGTTCCAATTGTGTCACCATATGCTCGTATCTCCCGCAGTCTCCTACCGACAGACGGGTTTATATCTTCCCAGAGAAGCTCTTGCTGAAAACTGGAATGGGACCAAAGCATCTGAACGTCTCATCGCTTTAACTAACGAGCGAATTCGACATCTATAACAAAACCTCACTGAGAGTTTGACACGTTTCTGTCTTCATCGTGCTTCTTTGTTCTGGTGACAGATCACATCCGCCCGTCACCGTATTTAACAGCCTTTAATATCAATTATAAGGCGACGAATCTGTGCCGTGCTGATGTGCCTTGTTTGAAACAATCCCTGTCTTATCTAATTAGCGGCTCTTTGTTCATTAGTATGTGTGTGTTTGTGTGAGCAGAACAGACTCCTGACCTGAACGGAAACTGATACATTGATCCTGACACCGTTTACCACAGTCTTACATTGAAGTATATCCTAACCATTCCTGGAGCATCTCAATCCATCAGAGACGAGATGCTTTTACTTCAGCCACTCCAGGACGGGAGAATGAGACTGTGATAAAACTAATACACATTTTCTAAGCCAATCAGTGGAGCCTGTCATGTCATGTGACTAATGACTCTGATGATGTCATGCAACACAATCACTAGTGACGTCACAGACCGCAGAGCGACAAATATAAGAGCATCACATGCTTTTCTCATGAGACACTGAGAAAACAGCTGCTAGAAGATCAATATTACACATTCATGAATATCAGAATACACTACAATATTATGTCACACAAATGAGTGTTAGCGGTGAATATAGTGCGGTCTCCCTGTGACTCTCTAGGTCAAAGAGAAATCAGAAGCACTCAGTCTTGTTCAAGTATTTGCTTCAATCATCAGAGGATCAATGAAGCGGGTCGCGGCTGATAGATGATCGTTATGAGAGGCGTGTGAATATCATCTCAGTCTATTGAACATCATACTGATGAAGATGAGCAGACTAATGACTGCAGATCCGATGATAGATCGCTCTGATGTCAGCGCCGTCCACTGTATCACAAACACAGAACATCACATAGACGACGCTGTCACCAGTGTTACTTTTAAAAGTAATGCATTTCAATATCGCATTACTCCCTAAAAAAGTAACTAATTGTGTTACTTTTTATGGGAATTCGTAACTTTTTCTTATCTGGGTTGGGTTTGCTTGTTTGTTTTAAATATAAAAACTTCAATTTTTGGCAAATGTAAAAGCCCTTTCACACCAAAAGTGAAATGAATAATCCTCAGGCTGAAGGAAATGTACATTCACGTCTGTACAGTAGAGGGCACTGCTCAAACAAACCTTCAGCCATTCTGGATTACATGAAGAATAGGACTCAGGAGAAGAAAGTTCAACACTCTTCAGCAATAAAAGAAGAAACAAACTGGAATTGGATCATTGAAGGTCAGAAGCAAAGACACCAGTTAATAAAATGGGATTAAATACAGTCAATACATGAGAAAACTATTTGAAAAAGTTATTTTCTTGTAAATTAAAAATTGAAAAGTATATTTTCTTGTAAATTAAAAAGTAATGCATTGAAAAAAGTAATCTGATTACATAACTCCATTACCCCAACACTGGCTGTCACCTCTATATTATCACCATACTGTTCCTATCATGAGGTGAGCATGTACAAATGAGGATCTCAGCGGTTTTTGCTCTAATATATGTAATGCACGAGGGTTTTTTCTTCTGAAAAAGCATAATGGTGTTGTTCACTCAGGTGTTTCATTAACATCAGCGCTCTGAACGTCTCTCACTCATGCTGAGCTGGTCAAGGAACATGCAAAGCACATGTATTTTAACAGATGTGTAATCTGTGCAAATATGAAGACCTGTGTGTTTGCTCCGTGAAAACACATGCATCAGCGGAAAAAAATAATGTTTCTGCTGATAGAACGAAAACAATCACAGTAAAATCCAAGAGAAAACGAGCAGAGATCTCATGTGAAGCAGCCTGAATGCCTCCTGAAGCACTGAAGATACGCTGAACATCAGGAGGATTCACAAAACTGTAGCACATTCAGATTCCACGCTCTCGTTCTCTCTTTCTAAGGTTTGGTTTCAGACGGGAATGGTTTGTCTCATATATTCTGGGAAACCCATTCATACACAAAACATCAGAATCTGAGATCACATGACACAATCAGAAACAGGACATCATGTCACATGTCTCTCATTCTGGGTCTCATTTGTCTCTAAACTGTATGACTGATGGTCGTCTTCACAGAATAAATCATGTTCGTTCATCAGTATTTCATATGCATTTGCTGCCAGCTGGACTACAGCAGTGTGGTCACCAGCACCTGCATCTGAAGAAGGACTTCATGAATAACGAAGCACTGCTAATAACCGGTCACACGCGACCGCAGCCTGAACAACACGGACGGACCTTATGGACAAATAATCCTTCACTTTACAGTTCAATCAATATCCTTCAGCTTCATGTTGACCGAACTACTAAATGAGCTGCAGAGAAGTGAGCTGCTGTATATCCAGACGAGAGCTGAGCACTGGGGTTAAATACATGAATGCATCATGTTCTTTATACAACCGAATATTTAAATAAGGATGAGACAGAATTTAAGTCATTATTACTGTAATGTTGTTACTGTAAAGCTGCTGAAATAGTGTCCATTGTGCACGATATTCACTTTGCATATTCTCTTCTGCACATTTGCGCTCTTCCCAGCAGTGACTGTATGATGTTGAGGTTCATCTTTCACACTGAGAACGACTGAGACACTCAAGCACAACGATTATAATGCACTGACGCTCAGGACGCAAACACAGTGCTTTAGGAGTCTTTGAACAGGATGATCGGTGTACATTGTTCTAATTTCGTTCAAAGATCTTGTTTTTTCACTTATTACTGGCCTTCAAGAGCTACAGGAGATATTTGCATTTTCTTATTTAGAGCAGATGTTTCCCAGAAGACAAAATAAGCACAGCTCTGCAGTGTATGTAATGTATACGATGCTGTGATGGACCGGCGCTGCTGGACGCTCTCAATATTTACGCGGCGGCACATAAACCCAATTCTCCAGGTGTGACGCGGGTCGATTTATACCTGACCTTTTGCTCTACAGATAAGAGGAAGTAAATACCATTAAAAGGTCACATCCTGACTTGAGCGGGACGACGCCACAGAAAGCCTTACATTAAAGCAGCGTCCGCCGCGTCTCTTTGCTTTTACCGTCCAGCAGCCGTTTGTCACGTGAGCTGATCCCGGTGCAGATGGACCTCCCTTCAGGCCGTGCTTGTTCCTCAGGGATCTCATTCATCATGTTAGCTGTGTTTCTCCTGCGGTTCCACCTTCAGTATGTTCCCACGTGATGTGTGCAATACGCCTGCCGTCACACCCCACTGCTGCAGATTAGTCCTGATAATAGCAGAGGAGACGCTCCCACCACAGACACCGGAGCGGCCATCTGGACCTCAGCGGGACAACAGACACGGCTCTGCAGCCCTACACACACTAAACACACTAAACACACACTATACACACACAACACACACACACACACACATATACACACACACACACTAATACACACACACACACACACTAATACACACACACACACACTAAACACCCACACACACTAATACACACACACACACACACACTCACACACACACAAACAAACTTCAAAAACCTGATGCCTTGAGAAAATCTTCAGAAGAACATCCACACACTGAACACAGAACCCAAGAGCTTCACCTGTCATCTGGTGATGAGCAGAACTAACACACTGATCTGAAGAAGAACAGCGAGAACATTTTAACCTCCAGAGAAACTCAAAAACACTTCCAACCAGAAACACTTCAAAGAAGCTGCAAAGAATCAGTGAAGAAGATTGACTTCTGTCTCCAGAATCATAAACTACAATGAGACGGCAGTCAAACGATCCCATCAGGCCAGCAGATGAGCAGAGAGGAGCATCATGAGGACGGTGAGGTGTTTCTTACCTGAGCCGCGCTTGGACACCACTTTCAGACTTCTGATGACTGTGGCATACAGCAGGATCTGCAGAGGAACCCGTGATCTCATGTTTCACCGTGTGAATCTCCTGCAGAGACACAAGAAGACAAACGAGCGTCACATTCATCCGTCTGATCCATCGCTCTTCATCACAGACAGCAGCACCTGATCAATGACGACTGACGTCAGACTCTACCACAGAAATCCAGCGCCAGCCAAAAGCGAAGCCACAGATCTCTGATTTCCTGTTCAATACATCCAGCCAGAACACATCATATGCTGCAAACATCTGCAGACGTGCTCTGAAATGACATTCACACGCGAACCGGACACTCTCCTGAAGAACGATGAGAAGACAATGAGATAATGACACGCATGAAAGAGCAGATAGCTGAGAGATATGAGTGTGTGTGTATATATATATATAACTTTTACCCCTTAATCCGTAGGTTTCTGATGGAAGAAGGAAACATCTTACTTGAGTCGAATCCTGCAATGTTATTCGATGGCAGGGTAAACTTATGTGTTCCCCGAAAGGCGCTGATGTGGAGGGTTTTCCCCGGTGAATCCAGCCTGATGGCGCAGCACACTCACGATCTCCGAGCAGCCTTTTTTTCTTCCCACGACTCACTCCGAACCCCGGGAAAAGTCAACGAAACGAAAACACGCAAGTCATACAAGTTGTTGCAACTCCAGTCCTCACACCCGCTCAACAGCAACACCCAGCCGCTCGCCAGTACAACCGCTACAGTCAACAGCTGTTCGGTCATGCACAACTCACATCCGCAATCGCTTCCTCTCACCTTTTTTCCCTCTCCACACACCTAAATGTTGGGACCCGCCCCTTTTCTTTGGTTACATATATTTAACTCATATATAACTCAATTGATCAAATGTTCTACGTTATTTTCTGTCATTTTAATCATCAGCTAAATGACTAAATGGGGGCTGTTAGTTTAACGCATTAATCTAATTAATTAGTTACGGAAAAAGATTACCCGTTAAAATTCTTCTACTCATCAAAGTACTGCGTGATGAAAGCACGCAGAGCGTCTGCTCTCTCTAGAGCTCTCGCGATACTTTGATGTCATCGATCACACCTGTACAGCTGACTGGTGATGAACATGAAGCAGGACTCACTGCATGAGTTATACCAGAGATTTGTCTTATATGGGGAGATGAGAGGGTCTGTACTATTGGAGAAAGCGTAACGGTTAGCTTGGATCACGTGTGCCTTAATAACCAATCACATTACAGCCTTGACGTCACTGAATTTCAGTCAGAGTTGTGTGACACTTAATCGCTGTTTACGGATCCCATAGGAATGAAGGAGAAGTGCCATAAGCTGTATCCTACCTGTCGCAAAAAGTCAGTGACTTCTCTTATAAAACTGCATTTTTTTCGGTGTAAACTCTAAAAATAGTTCAATCCAAAAGTATTGCTTAGTATAAAACATGTTGGAGATTAGCTGATAGGCTGTCGATTCATTAAACTATAAGCTGTTTCCTCTAAAAAGCTGTTTATTCAGCATAGTGAAGCCTCTCCTCCACTGACATCTATTAAAAAAAAACGCCTCTGGTCTCCTTTCCCACGCACTGGCAAACCGGAAGTGTTAGCATTAGCCGTTACGCATTTTTGGCTAAAGGTTGCAGGCTTGCCTTCTAGTGGCTTTGGTTATATGCCCCTAACATTCAAGAGAATTGCCCCTGTATGAGTTTTTGTCTCATATAGTTAAGCAATATCACACGAGCAACGAGTGCAGTATCACACGAGTGCTGTTTTTGTCCCAAATAGCAAATATAATATTGATTTTATACAACAGTTCAGTAAATAAGAACTTAATATTGTGTTATATTTTAGACACAGTATTGTCACGAATTGTTTGAACGAATCGGCTGAACCAATGATTCAATGGGCCATTCATAAAGAGAGCCATTTACTTCATTAGAACGAATTGAATGAATAAATGAATGAATGACTCAATGAGTTATTCATTAAAACATTTACTGCCACCTACTGGCAGTTTTAGTTACTTATTTAGAGCATAATATAAAAAAATCATATTTACATATTAATAAATAATCTGAAAATAAAATTTAAAAATATCAATAAAAAACGACTTAAAGGGATAGTTCCCCCCCCCCCCCAAAAGGGAAAAATATGGGGGGAAAAGTAAAAAGAAAATGAAAAATTTATTTTAAAGCTACGTTTTTGTAATATCTATTTCATGGTTTTCTCAAGTAACACAATAGGGTTAAATGATCTTTAGTGGGTAATTTCTCTAACAAATTTGATGTGTAATTAACATGCAATTAATTAGATTAATTATTCACCACATTGTGTAATTAATTATATTAAACGTTTTAATCGATTGACATCCCTAGACTAAATGTCAATCATCAGAACTCAATCAAACCCCTCGGTACAGAAGAACCTTCAGGAAACAGTGGCAATGTGAATCTAGTTCTGACAGAAACCCTTCACACTCGCTACAGGCCGCTTTGCATTGGTTTGGGTTCATCCTGCAAGTATGAAGGCCCTGCGCTTTTGACTGTGTTCTTCATCTGGTCTCTTTATTGCATAAAAGTCAAAGTAAAAAGTGTGTTCTCTGCTTGCCAAACATACTCTAGCAGTTTGTAGCTTCCCATGGTTCCGGCGTGTGCGGCCCCAGATGATCTGAGGATCGCATCTAATGCATCAGAGACGCGCAGCACATTAACACGGATTAAAGGCTTTAGAGATTCCACAGAATTCACCATCGACAATATGACATTCTGAGCGCCCAGCACATGCAGCATCTGAATATGCACAGCATCCTGCTGTTGTTTCCAGGGAAACGCTCGTGTTGTAATTGATGCGTTAGTGTGCGGCCGCCCTCACCTGCACACGGCCCTCGTGCACTTCACCATTCTGCTTTCTAACCAAAGACACGTCCTGAAACGCTGAGCGGATCTCCAGACAGACAGGCCACCGTCTAGCTTTCTGTCTGTCTCTCTGGCTCAGCAAAGGAAAGAGAGGAGAACATCAGATCGTTTCTCACCCTCTTTACCTTGTCTCCACTTCTATTAGCTCCTATTATATTCAGCCAAATTCTGTTGTGCAGTTGGACACAGAGCCAAACAGAAGAGAGAGAGAGTCTCTCTCTCCTTTTTGTGGAACTGGGTGAAAAATTGATGTGCCAGCTGCTTTTGCCAGTCATTAACATTTCTATTTGAGAGAAACTGTAGCGAGAGCCTCCTTCTCTACCTTCAGCTCACCCACGCAAAACCTCAGCTGCTGCGCCCTGAATTATTCTGTTTCGCATTATCCACTAGCGCATCTCAGAGGTGAGACGGAGAGAGAGAGACAGACGGAAACAGAGAGAGAGAGACCCGTGAGCTTTGGCTCAGCAGATGCTGATTCTCTCTTTCTATTCAGATGAGGAGCGTTAGAGTCACGCCAGCAGATGAGCGTTTGACTGAAGGTCAGCAGAGCCCATAACACACACACACAGACCTTACAATAAATATGAATTATACATACAATGCACTGCAAAAGCTGTTCTCACTCACTATTTCTGTATTGATTTCCAGTACAAATATCTGAACACTTAATGACATAAGAAGTCAGAAAAACAAACCTGTTTTCCCTTTTAAAGTGCCGCTATTATACCACTTTGAATATTGCCTTTCGTTCAGTGTATAATGTAGCTGTATGTGCATGTAAATGATCATAAAGTCGAAAGCACATGATGAATAAAGTTATTGTCTCCCAAAAGAAAGGATCAACTCTGAACAGCCTAAACGAGTCGTCAGTACCACTTCTGTTACTGCTAACACATCTGCATAATGATGTTCTACGAACACCTCGACCCGCCCTTGTTCGTGTGGTTCACATCATGTCGAGAGACGCTGTGTATTTTCACTTCCAAAAGATGAGGCTGCAAAGAATCAGTGTTTAAATTCACAGCAATCTTTTTGTGTTCCCGTCATTTTACTGACAACCGCTTCTCTAATCTCAAGGGATTCACAAACACTTGCTCCTGAAAGATGAATCAGTACACAGTTTATTTGGACTTGCTATCTCCACTGAATCACCACCTGTAAGTTTGATAAATAATATGTTATATTTTCTATCGATCGTTCAAAATACGTAACTATGGCAATGGCCGTATCGTTTCCGACATGCGGTGCACTTGGTAGACCAATCACAACAGGCTGGCCCATCTGACCAATCAGAGCAGAGCAGGCTCACGGAGAGGAGGGGTTTAGAAAGACTGAATCTCAGAACTGCTTCGAACGAATCGTTTGAGAATCGCTGGAAAATTTTTTATTTTTTTTTATTTTTATTTTTTAGCCCACTGGCAGATATTGGTTATTTATTTCAAAACATTTCTCAGAAAAAAAAGATTTTGCCTCTTCAGTATCTTGATTTAATAATGTTTAGATATTTTGACTAGATAACAAGACAAAGATACTGAGGAAGCTTTTTTGCTTAAAAACACAATTCGTAATCGTGAATATTGTCATTTAAAAAATTAATTTCATCAGAATAATTGCAATAATTGACTGTCAACTCTCATGGTCTGCTCGCAGATTTCGTCGCAGCAAACGGCATAAATGACCGCATGAAAGAAAACAGACTGGCTGGATTACACTTTTTTCAGAATATCTCAATAGAGATCACTAAACTCCAGCATACATGCTGCCAGGTTGGGAAGGTTAAGTAAACCACTGGGCAGAAAATGGATCGATTTAAGAGAAAACCTTGTTTCAGGATAAATAACCAGCAAACGTTAGGATCAGACCAGCAGTTATGCTTAATAAATCAAGAGAAGCAGAAATCGTGATCACGATTAAAACACGATTCATTGTGCAGCTCTATCTGAACTGAACCAACCCTGAATTGAATTCATCTGAATAATGACACTTCTGTCTCTTAGAGCTGCTTTACACCATAATCTGTAATAAATTTTCCTGTTTATCACTGTGAAGCTGCTTCGACACAATCTGTATTGAATAAAGCGTTGTAGAAATAAAGATGACTTGACTGTTTGCAGTGCGGTTAGAAGAGACTGATCAATACTCAACTTTTCAAACACTGGATCTTTTGCTTTGCAGTGTGCATCATTCAAATTCATTTCTATTTTAAATACAAACAGTAAATAAATCTGATGTTTCACACAATAATAAATCACTGTCATCTCTCAGAGACAAAAAGAAAGAGTGCCAGAAAGAGATTTGTGAACCGTGATTGAGCGTGTGAATCATCATAAACCCCCACAAACCACCAGTGCTTCCCAGAAAACACAGCAGTCACGTGACTTACCTCACGCGCAATCATCGAATAACACGTGGCCGATAAACTCCCTCCCTGAAGCGTCTCCCGCACGTCGCACTCTGTAGAGGTTTCTCCCAGAAAACGCTGGGAAACTCCACTGCTAGCTGCACTTTATAGCGGCCGAAGCTCATTTCACATCACTGCCTCTGAACAAAACCCACATGCATCATTAAATCAGCCAAACAGTGGCAGGGAGCGCTCAAACACAGCGCTGTCTGTCTGTGTCAGTAAGAGCTCAGAGGGAAACTTTGGGTTTATTGAGTTTGAGTGATGCGTGCCGCTGGACTTGTGTTCGTTCTCCTGCTGCGCTCGGAGCCGGTGACCAGCGCTAATGAGCTACGCCTTTGACGCTCACTTCATTCTGATAAGCGACCCGTGGACTGACCCACCCGATACCATCCGGTTAGACGGGTCTCGCCCTCCTGAGAATCAAACAGAGAAACACATTTATAGAGGAGGGAGCAAAGAGCGGCTCTCAGCGGACAGCAGGAAACATCGCTGGAGAACACGGACACTTCAAACTACAGCCCGGAGCTCGCAGCAATCAATCACCACCGAACCACAGTGTCATTTCTATATAAATGTACTATAAATGTACTAACATCATATAATGCAATCGTGTTTGTTAATTTTATGAATTTGTGCGTTACTGTGCTATTATGTTCTGTGTGATCGTCTCATTATCTGACGTTGTCTCTCTAACATGTATGTTGTGGCTTTATGGAAAAATTATCTGGACTGAAGCATTAATCTCCACAAACATAAAGGACTTGTATATTACTAATCCCTCCAAATGATATCTGTATGATACGGATAAAGCCTGTAAAACAAACCAAACTAACATATATATTGAATATGAATATAGTTGAATTGAATATATATAAACATCTATATATGTATACATCCATCTATAGATGTATCCTTCCTTCCATCCATCCATCCATATATGTTCGTTCACTTAAAATGTCTGAATTTCACTAAATTAGATCATAGCAAAAAGTCTGTTCATTTTTAAGCGATTAAATATACAGTGCTGAAAATGAAGAACGAATGTCAAAGAATGAAGTAGGGAGGCGAGAACAAAAGTTCTCCGTACAAAAGTTACTTTGGTCTTCATGTTCAACACTAGATCAGTTGGTTTAACATTTAAAACAAAGTGTGTTTGTGTTTCTTTCTTTACAATCAATGACACTTGATAATTTGTGATCTAATGCCTTCATTGGCCGCTGGTTCTGCAGGACTCACACAGATCAAATACAAGTCAAATCAGTGAGTGAACCAGAGTCTCCTGCATCTGATATTCTGTCTTGAAGACAAACATCAGCACGATGGTTCAGTACAGATGCTGTGATTCTGACGAGTCTCCTTCAAACATTTAACACACACATCGGACACTTAAAATGTCTGAATTTCACTAAATTAGATCATAGCAAAAAGTCTGTTCATTTTTAAGCGATTAAATATACAGTGCTGAAAATGAAGAACGAATGTCAAAGAATGAAGTAGGGAGGCGAGAACAAAAGTTCTCCGTACAAAAGTTACTTTGGTCTTCATGTTCAACACTAGATCAGTTGGTTTAACATTTAAAACAAAGTGTGTTTATGTTTCTTTCTTTACAATCAATGACACTTGATAATTTGTGATCTAATGCCTTCATTGGCCGCTGGTTCTGCAGGACAGATCAAATACAAGTCAAATCAGTGAGTGAACCAGAGTCTCCTGCATCTGATATTCTGTCTTGAAGACAAACATCAGCACGATGGTTCAGTACAGATGCTGTGATTCTGACGAGTCTCCTTCAAACATTTAACACACACATCGGACAGCTCCTCAGTGGTCTGGAAAGAAGCAGAGACAGGCAGATGATAATGAAGATCCCTGATTCTGCATTCGTGCGTCAGACTCTGGAGGCAGAGAACGCGCTCGTGCCCTAACACCGGCTCGTGACGCGCGGCGCATGCAGAAGAGCTGCAGAGAGAGGCACTTCTTTACTGTCAGGACGCCCGGCGTGTGTTTAATAAAAGATAAGAGAATCCAACCCAAATCTTTCCAAACACACAGCACTATTGAAATTCAACACCTGAATAATTCAGTCATCGTGCTGCTTTACGGCCCATTATGCTCTGTGTTTGTGTCCTATAGCAGTGGGACAGAAGCGTCCGACCCTTGTTTCACTTCTGCTCCTTATCTGTGATGCTGAGAACGCGTCTTCTTTCTGTGCGAATATGGAAATTACAGAGCGTTTCTCTGTCACATCTTTTCCAAAGGAAACCAAACACATTATGTCTTGTTTAGACTCTGTGAGGTAAAACTTTCCTGGTCTTCACAGAATAAATGTTTAAGCATTGAGTGAAGAACCTGAAGGTGTTGCTCAGGATGAACCCCTGATGCGATACATGTGAGCAGGAACATATAGAGCTTAATACCTCATCAACATAATAGGGCTGTCAATTTAACATGCAAATTTTGTGCGATTAATTACAGAAAACGTGTTTTAAAATGATTAAGGCATGTAATGCAGCCGCCCCGTCTAGACCTGTACCTGTAGTTATGAGCCTAAAATGAACAACAGCACAATAGTTCAATTTTTTAGACACGGTATTGTGAATATTGTATGTTTTGCTCAATTTCGCAAATAAAAATCGTTCCAATCAAATCCACAGCAGAATTGTTGTGCATCTCTGATAAACACACAGCAGTGATTCATTGCTGAACAAATCTGCAGTTTTGAACAAATCAAGTGAATCAGTGATTCAGTGAGCCATTCAAAAAATCACTTTTATTTGTTTCTCAATGAATCAGCTGTTTGAGCGAATCACCAAGTGGCTCTTTAGTTTATATTAAGAGTATAATTTTTTTTTTTTTTAAATCATCTCATATTTTAATATGTATTTTTTTATATAAACATTAATGGCCATTTATTATTATTGTTTATGCAACGTTGAATCAAAATATTTCTTTATAAAGCTATTTTTTTATAATGTTAATTCAATGTTTTTCTTATCTAACATAATAATGACTTTAAAGAATCTTTTGGGGGGTAATTTCCCAGCCAAACTGATGTGTGATTAATTTGCGATTAATTAACCGGCGCATCATGTAATTAATGAGATTAAAAATTTTAATTGCTTGACAGCCCTACATTTTAGCACACAAGACAAACAAGTCAAGTCACCTTTATTTCTATAGCGCTTTATACAATACAGATTGTGTAAAAGCAGCTTTACAGTATTAAACAGGAAAATTGTGTCAATAATGCAAGAGGACAATAGTAAACACTCAATTATTCAGTTAAAGTCAGTTCATTGTTGATTCAGCGATGTCATCGTCCAGCTCAGTTCAGCTCTCTTCCAATAGAGTCTGTGCAATCAAGTCAACAATATTGCCTGAATAGCACTCCTAGGTTCCTAACTGATGACGAGGAATTAACAGAGCAGCCATCAAGTCTTAGAGAGTGTTCTAGGTTATTACATGCAGAAGTTTTTGGTCCGATAATTAACCGAATTTAGCAGTAGGAAATTACTACTCATCCAGTTTTTTATATCAACTATGCATTGCGTTAGTTTTGGAGGACAATAGTAAACACTCAATTATTCAGTTAAAGTCAGTTCATTGTTGATTCAGCGATGTCATCGTCCAGCTCAGTTCAGCTCTCTTCCAATAGAGTCTGTGCAATCAAGTCAACAATATTGCCTGAATAGCACTCCTAGGTTCCTAACTGATGACGAGGAATTAACAGAGCAGCCATCAAGTCTTAGAGAGTGTTCTAGGTTATTACATGCAGAAGTTTTTGGTCCGATAATTAACAGAATTTAGCAGTAGGAAATTACTACTCATCCAGTTTTTTTATATCAACTATGCATTGCGTTAGTTTTGCGAATTTGTAGGTTTCATAGGGCCGCGAAGAAATATAGAGCTGAGTATCATCAGCATAACAGTGAATGCTAACACCATGTTTCCTGATGGTATCTCCCAAGGGTAACATGTAAAGCGTGAAAAGCAACAGTCCTAGTACTGAGCCTTGTGGCACTCCATACTGTACTTGTGAACAATATTATATTTCTTCATTTACTGCTACGAATTGATGGCGGTCAGATAAGAATTATTTGAACCATGACAATGCAATTCCACTAATGCCAACATAATTTTCCAGTCTATTCAAAAGAATGTTGTCCAGTAGCTCTAATAGAGAGATACAACCACAATCGGATGACAAGAGCAGGTCATTTGTAACTGATTTTATACTTTATTACGAGACTCGAACCCACAACCTTTGGGTTACGAGTCCGACTCTCTAACCATTAGGCCACGACTTCCCCATCCACGACTTCCCCACGACTTCCTGATGAGAGCAGTCTCAGTACTATAATACTATAAAACACACAGATATTATGTAATATCGCACTTTTGAACAGAGAACAGAATGAGTTTAATACTAGCATCAGGTTTGATCAGATCACTACGAGCACTGGCACTACTAGCGATGACTGACTGAAACACGACTGCTAACCATCCCGCGGCTGAAGAAGCTTTAATGTGAGTGTTTGAGAGGAATGACTCCAGCAGTTTTCACTGTCTTATCTCCTTCACCTCTGAATCACCTTGCGAACCACTCGTCCTGCTGAAGGAAGCCACTTCATTACAGTGAACCCTTCCGCTCAGGACTGAACGCCCTGCCGCGCAGCTGAGCGCTGACTCATTAGTGAGCTGCGCAGGCCCGACGCGCGTCCGTATAAGCTCGACATGAGTGGGAGACAGAACTGTATGATTTATAATGCCAGCTCTCTCTGCACCGCTACGTTATTCCTGCATCCATCACGTGGAGGTGAAATCGCCGTGGGAGGAAGCGCATCAGTCAAGCGGCTGTGAAACTGACTTCACGTCACTGTTTTTACAGAGTAATGTTTGCCACCGAGATTCCAGCCACATGCAGCGAATCATCGCCACAAGAATTTCTAACGAATCACCTCAAAGAGAACTGAGCGAGAAATGAAAACGGCCACCAAATCACAGAGAAGAATTCAAAAAAGCTTCCATTAGATCCCTGAAGGTCTCCATATATTCCTCATCTGTGAGCATGAGAGATGATGGACAGCCACGGCTTCAGATTCATTATTAAATGAGAAAATCGAGCTGCTGCAGCGAACACACACATAAACACACACGCTCTCTTCTGGATATCTCTCTGTGAATTGCTGCCATGCTGGGATTCTAGTTCCTCAAAATCAATCCTGGACATTTCTGCACTCCAGCTATAACAGAGCATGTGCTAGGTTAGGTTAGGTTAGGGTTAGATACAGTATTAGGGAAAGTTACTTTTAAAAGTAATGCATTACTCCATAAAAAAGTAATTAATTGCATTACTTAGTTACCTTATTATTGAAAGTAATGCATTACACATTATTTTTGCGTTACTTTTTGTCACCGGGGCTGGGCTTGCTTATTTGTTTTTTCATAACAAAAAAGAAAATGCCTCTGCCTCAGCATTTACTCCCGATTTCTCATAACACAGGACTGGAGATATATCAGTGAATAAATGGGACAACAAAGTAGCTTGCGTTACTTATTAGAAAAAGTAGCTATTAACTATTTAAGTAATATTTCTTTGTCAATTTAAAAGTAATGCTTTACCAGTTACTTGAAAAAAGTCATCTGATTCCGTAACTCTCATTACTTGTCATTCCTTACCCCCAACATTGGTTAGCTCTCCAGCTCTCTCTAATGGGGTTTACAAGTGTTTACATACGTCAGACAGACTCCAGGGATGAGAGAGTGGTGAACATCACTGTGATTTACCCTGAGAATCAGAAGATGTCCTCTGTCTCTCTCTCTCTCTGGTTGTGGTTCAGTCTGATCTCTGCAGCTGATTCTATCATAAATCCAGGGTCTCTTTCCAAACGCTGCTGGATTGCACAGGAGAGGTTTATCTCAGGTAATGTAGACGCTATCTCTCATGAAAAACCTTCATGAATGAGTAACCAAAATGACAGGAAAGAAATCTAAGGCCATGCTGAATCCTGCACAGATTTCTCCAAGCCTCTACGGCTTCCTTCATATATGTGAAACGCTCTGGACCACATCACCTTCATCTTCTCACTCAGATGACAACCTACAAACAGAAAAGGGCTGAAGGAGGAAAGGATGGAAATGATCATTCTGCTGCGCCGCAGCTCAAACCAACCGCATCCATCAGTGACAAGATCACTGCAAAAATCAAAACACATCTCCAGCAGCTCACACTTCTGCCGCTGAAACTGAAGATGATTACATTTGCTGAAACAAATAAACTCTTTTCAGTAATCTAGAGCAGTGTTTCTCCACCCTGCCCCAACACTGCACATCTTTATCTGAAACACTCATTTGAGCTCCTGGAGTCTCTGATGACCTGAATCAGGTGTGTTTGATCAAAACATGTTTGAAATGTTGAATGTTGAAATTAAACACATAACATTCTAACCACTGCGGTTTTGTGGTTTTCCATAGACTTACATAGCAGAAGATCCGACCACTAACCCAGTACTAACCCAACACACACCTTCACTGCTGTGCCGTTACACCATCACAAAACAAATGGCAAAAATTGTCCCTTTAGGTAATACAACAGCTCATCACTGGAGCAGTGCCCTTAAAGAAACTAATTTTATACCTTATCTACCCCTAAAAGGTGTATATGACTGCATTAGAGTAGTAATATATACCCTTAAAGTACTGCTATACCCAGGTACCCCTAAAGAATTTTTTTTTGCATATTTTGCACAGTGTACAATCACTGTAAAAGCAGCAGAACCCCTTGGAGAACCTCCAGACAAAACGACAATTCAGTGAGGAACTTACAAAGGATCATTTACATTCATGCATTTGGTAGACGCTTTTATCCAATGTGACTTCCGCTGCATTCCATGCACACATTTACATTTGATCAGCTCTTGCTTTCTATGGGAATCAAACCTATTACCTTGGCGTTGCTAGCGCCATGATCTACTCTCTGAGCCACAACAGTATCACCCATCAGTAGGGAAAAGATTTTACGGCTCTTGAAATATATATTGAATACATCACTGAATATTTAAGGCTACATTATACATGAAAATCCGGGTAGGTGTTCATCATACCCCGAACCGAATAACTTGATAAGGCAGTGAAAATAACCTGGTGGGAAGAACTACATGTGGGATGAGAAATGGACCTGAGACGATGTGATGTTGAGCTGAAGACCCAGCAGAACATCTCCCACGATCAATGAGAGAAACCAGGCCTGACTGCCTCAAGAACCCCACACATGCAGAATAGTCCTTGTGATGATTCACTTTCCCAAAGTGGTGATGGGAAGCAAGAGTCCAGTCATGCGTGGTTACCAACACCAGCTCATCCGTGACTCAGCAGCGGAGTCGTTGATCTGTGCCAGCAGAGACGCTTCGGGTCTCTATCAGAGGGATGATAGTGGGCTGATTCCAGTGGGCTCCGCTGGCAGACGGATCGCAGCTAGACTCACTTTAGACAATAGAACAAAGACATAAAGAGGCTTCTCTGAGATCTCCACACACATCAAGCTTCTGAGGGCAGTTTCAATAAATAAATAAAATATTTATAACTCATATTTGAGTCATTGTGTCCCTCTTGTACATTAAAATCCATGCCAACATACTCATAAACAGTGTTGGGTGGGATGCATTACAAGTAACGTGAGTAATCAGATTACTTTTTCAATTAACGCATTACTTTTTAATCTACAAGACAATATCTGAGAAAGCAATGCAAGTTACTTTGTTTCCCCATTTATTCACTGACAGCTCTCCTGTCCGCATGTTGAGAGAAATGAGGAGTGAGTGCAGAGGCTCTTCCTTCAGTCTGAGGCTTATTCATTGCACTTTTGTTGTGAAAGGGTCTTCACAGTTGCCAAAAATATAACACTTGGGTTTTTTGTTATTAAAAAAAAGCAATTAAGCAAGCCCAGCCCAGGTGACAAAAAGTAATGTAAAAATAATGTAATTCATTACTTAAAAAAAAAAAAGTAACTACGTAATGCTATTAATAGAGTGATGCTATATTGTAATGCATTATTTTTAAAATTTTTAGTGTTGCAGTATTGCAGATATTTGGAAATCTCACCATTCTCAAGTAAAGGATTTGGACACTGACTGGTGCTCTTTTATATGCTAATGACATTAATTAAGGGGCGTTTAGAAGGCGGAGATCTGAAACCATTCAGCTGTGCACAATTTCATGATCATTTGCGATTTATAGATTTCACATCTGGAAGAGAGCCGCACGCACGCTTTTTGTTCGTATGTTCATTTCTATGATTCACACGTACACACATTAGATCAAACGCAGGAATGTCTGTACACAACATTCTGGTCTCCATTACATGGAACTTCAGAAAGCCCACATTTACTGTTAGTACCAGAACATGAGCAAAGTCTAAAAATAACAGATAACCGTCATAAAACACACACAGGCACGCCGCCTCAGAGAGATTACTGCCACCTTCCTTCCAGATGATTGTCAAATCAGAGTTGGGCTTAGCTTTGCTTTTCTCCAGAGTCAATTTCATCCCTTCATCAGCACGAAGAGCTTCTATTCCCTGAAGCTCACAGAGACGTCAGCGCCGCTCACAAGCCTCAGAAACAGAGGAACGCTAGAATGAAGAGCCATGACTGAGAAATACAGAGCAGGTAACAAATTTAGGTTATAAAAACATTTATGGGAACATTGTTTTAAAATGTCTCTAAATGTCCAGTTTTCGTGTTACAATTATAATATTATTTTAAGGTTACAAAAACGTTTCCGACAACTTTCTACAAACGTTTTCACCCAAAATATAATGTTATTTGAACATTTATTTTAAATATTCCAAGAATATTAAAATGTCTGGTTTTCTTGTCATGATTACAATGTTATTTAAAGGTTACAAAAAAACGTTACTTACAACATTCTATTAATTTTACTCAAAATATAATGCTATTTGAACCTTTATTTTTAATATTCCCAGATTATAAATAATATATTTGATTATAAAATATATATTGTCACATTATTTAAAGGTTACAAAAACATTACTTACAACATTCCATATGTTTTTTTTAACCCAAAATATGTTAATTGAGCATATTTTTAAAATACCCAGTTTTCATGTCGTGACTAGAATGTTATTTAAAAGGTTACAAAAACGCTTCTTGCCACATTCCATTTATTTTTACCCAAAGTATAACATTATTCTAATGTCTGTTTTTAATATTCCACAAACTTAAAAATGTACTTTTCTTGTCATGATTATAACATTACTTAAATGTTACAAAAAAAAAAGTTTCTTAGAATGTTCAAGTACAAACATCATAATACTTTCCGAGAAGTACTTTTTCTCTCAACATTGTGAAAATGTTTATCAAATATTAAGTCCCATAAACATAACTTTCAGAACATTCTGTCCTAACATTTAAATAGCTGTTACGTTCGCTGTTATCTGAGAAGCACGGTTTGGAGATTGAGCAGAAAACTGTTGATGAAGCTCAATTCACTAGATCATCCAATAATAGATGTAAGTGCATTCTTAAGTTATTGATTATATAACTCAAACTGGCAGTATATACTGTAGAGTTCTACTGAAATTACTCATCTGGTGATGTAAGCTGCCCACCTCGAACATACACACGCAGAGAACACTCTCGAGATCCCTGAAGTCCATCATGGAGCGGACGCTGTGTTAATATCATCCCTCAGGAGCGCAGGAACATCTCTCTGCCCTCAGCACCTGAAATAAATCCTCGCGCTGAACGCTGAAGTGTTTTATAGACGTTATCCTGCGGTGTGTTTGAAAACAGCACTTCTCTAATTCTTCTATAATTATTATACATGCTGCTTTTATGAGCTCATAGTAATTAAGAGATGAAATGAAAATGGAAAATACTTCATTTGTCACACTGCAGGACCATGTAAAATTAACCAGTGAAGGCAAAACGATTATTAAAACTAAAAAGAAATGGTGAATAGAACCTAAGCCTTCATGACACATTTAAAACTACAGTTACATTTTGTGTTATGTTACATATTTTGGTTGTTAGGCATCAACAATCAAAATATAAATGTTCAACTTCATTAATTCACTGAAATGCAGTATGCATTAAACTTTCCAAAAGCTACATATCTGACAAGATACAGCGCTGATATTTTGATATCAATGTGAGATTAATGAGCTGCGCAGGAGCGAGTGTTCATGCCCGAGGCTGACGAGTCTCGTGATCGCAGGAAATCATGTATTTGGCATCTATTTAAGATCTGAGAAACAAGCTCCACCAGACCTCCGATCGGTTTTCAGGCCTCACGGCAGATAAAACCAGCTGAAAATTAAACCTTAAACCTGAAAGAGCCACAGAAATGAGTCTCTCAAGAAGCTTACAGCTGAGTTTGAATGGGGAAAAAATCAAATACATGTACATAAAATTTGTTACATTTCTGAAACAGTAAACCAGAATTTGATGCATCGTTATTATGAACAAAACTGTTAATTTACTGCATGAAGAAATCCTAGTTTGATGACTGAATAATGTGTTTTCTGTGCTCCTATGAAGCATATTTTCTTCATGTCCATCATGTTTAAATAATCTGATCCATCTGAGATCTTGCAACAGTTTCTCAGCAAACAGATGGTTATAAGGAGGCCAAATGACAAAGCATTGAAATGATGGTGGAAATGTAGTTTTGTGAAGCAAGAGCCACTGCGTCCAAACCACAAACAACTTCAGCTGCACAAACCAATGAAGCATCCACAAAAACCAGCCTGAATAGATATTATACAACCTGAATTATCAGGCTGAATATTCAAGCGCAGGCCTGATGGAGAGACATGCAGCACTCTCTCATTAACATTATTTCACAGTTTTTTTACATTTACTGGAATCGTTTTCTCTTCTCTCTCTGTCTCTCTCTCTCTCTCTCTGTGGTGACAGATATGATCCTTCATGTACGTAACGCGCCTCTCTCTCTCTCACACAAATAAATACCGAAGATTCAGTCCAACTCTGGTCTCTCTCTCTCTCTCACACACACACACACACACACACATTTAAACGCATTAGTGTGTGTGTGTGTGTGTGTGTGGCTAATATTCATTTTAAATTCTACACGAACTGTAGGAATCGCTGCAGTGTAAAGCGCATTGACGGAGACACTAATCCTTCATATTTTTCACAGCAGAGTCAAATAAACTCGATCGTGTTTAAATGTTCCTCTTTCGTTCGGTCAAAGCAGCGGTTTGTAAAACGTATCGTAATAATCAATTTGGTTTTATAAGATATATATTTTTAAGTTTATTCATCTAATTTTCGTTGAAGAAGATTCATTTGATTCAATTCACCGATGTGACTGCACAAGAAAACATTTCAAATGCTTCTTTAAAATAATTTCGGCATCAAACTTTAATAGCTAATGAGCGAGAATAAATGTGCCAAATTTAGAGTCGTCTCACCCAAAGTGATGGATCCAGATATCAGCAAAGACGGACTGAAACCATCGGATCTGAGGAAGCAGCCTTCTGCTCTCCCAAACCAATAACAGATGAAGGAATTCTGAGGAAATCAGGGAGAAAAATCCACAGCAGCTGCATTTGTCATGAGATAAATCCTCTTCGTGGCGCGCAGGTGACTGAGAGTGAGATCAAATGATGATGATGAAGAGGAGGAGAAATCGAAGATGAAGATGAAGCATCAGTTAAACGTGTGTTTTCTCGTCATCTTCTTCAGCGCACACGTGTGTTCTGGAGCAGGTCCAGTCTGTCCATCATCGCGCTGCTGGGAACCGAACATCTCCCGCAGCTTCAGCCCGCAGTGCGCGTCATCCACAGCGCCTCAAACACACAGCAGCACAGCCGGATTCAGCTGATGACAGACGCGTCCATCCTCCGCTACAGCAGGGTGTGTGTGTGTGTGTGTGTGAGAGAGAGAGAGAGAGTCACTGCAGACGCGCACTGCCGCCCAATGGAGAAGATCTTCTGATTCCAGCAGCCATCATGCAGGTGAGACACACACACAGACACACACACACACACACAGTGTAGGCCACTTTGCATCAACAGGATATTGAAAGTTCTTGTTTATAATGATCCTGGATTCTGAGCTACAGCCAGTGAGTGACTTTACCATAATATTTTAACCCGACACTGACAAACTCATGCTGATGCTGACATTCAATTTCCAAGAACTTTGCAGCGAGTTTGCTGCTGCTGCTGGTGAATGGTCATTCTGTGGCCGGACTGGGATGTTCCTGGTGTGTGTGGAACGTGAGGCTCATGAATGGCTCTTGTTAGATTCCTCGGACGCCGCTGGCCTCTGAGGCGCCTTCTGTGAGAGGAATTTCGATGAAGGGCTTCGACACCAAAGAAAAGAGCCCTCAGAGTCTGAGTGGCCCCTCTGTCCTCTCCGTGTCAGAGCCGCGGGACAAACGTGACTCCGTAATAAATGGAAAGACAGACAAACGCGGCTTTGATGGAGGGGAAATTAATCGGTTAGTACCGTAAACATCAGCCAGACGCGAACAACGCGCGACGGACGCGCTCGAGCGGAATTTGCTTTGGTTTTAATTTGAGCAAAGTAAAAGCCCGAAAACTTTACTAATGTATCATAAAAGATGCACTCTAATTTGCATACTAAACACGGAAGGAAAAAAAAAGAGTAAACACAAGTGAATTGGGAGACTTTTTAAAATAGAGATGAACGGCAAAAGCGTCCCGATGTTATTCATTTAAAAACACTGTAAAAATTATTTGAAAATAAATAAAAATGAGTTGTAAAACAATACGTTGATACTCTTTTTAAAAATATTTTTTGGATATAAATTGATATATATATATATGTATCATCTTTACCTGTCATTCACAAGCCGCACGCGCAATAAAGAGCTGATTCGTCGTCGACAATCGAAGATTTGCAAGATTTGCTTGGTACTAATGGATTGTTAGTAAATATCACCTCATCCGGTTTGTTTTGTGTCACATAAACCATCCTGTTAGTATTTCGGTGTGAGAAACCGCTGCAAACGATTCAGTGCGTGAGTGAACTGTCCGAATCGAACTGAGCGAATCATTTCAGACGTTTTTCAGTCCTGTTTTACCGATTAAATACGAGTGATTATTCGCAAATCTGCCCTGGCTAGTTATTATTCTAAACAGCTGATAGAAAAAACACACACCACTTAACTGCAGAAATATAGTCAGAGAAACGGATTCTGGGGTCTGTGGGCTATAGTCAGTGCATTGGCACGCGAGGATTTATCGGTATTTCACTGGGGCTCGTGCATCAGTAATGAGCACTCCAGCTACACCCCACTGCCACACTACCTCAGTATTAGAGAGTGTTGGGGAGAAAAATCACTACCAATAGCAAAGCTATTAGTTTAACTATAATTACTGGCAATATTTCAACCAATCAAGAGCTCCAGTATGGCCACCACACAGCATCTGGTGAAGAGGAGACAGAGACATCTGTGTATAGAGTCAAATCATGTCAAGTCACCTTTATTTATATAGCGCTTTTAACAATACAGATTGTGTCAAAGCAGCTTTACAGTATCAAAACAGGAAAATAGTGTGTCGGTGTAAAAGGACAATAGTAAGCACTCAGTTTAGAGGTTGATTAGGAGGCCGTGATTGATGGAGGCTGATCAGTAAGTTTGGTCAGCCCGCCGGGTTTATTCCCCCGCTCTGGGATTTTCCCACTCAAACTTACTCCTCCAGCAGATCCATGCTGCAGTTTTCCTGAGAAGGTCAACCATCCAACCACTAACTCAACCCATTTCAACCCTGATCAGCGTCAGCGGGGAACCGGACGAGAGCAGCAGAGTAATCGCTGTAACACCGTCTCTATCGAGGCTGAAAGGCCTGTCGTGAGCACAAACAGTCAATGATCATCAAAATAGCATGTGTCATCATTATATCATCCACTTCAACAACGAAGTCAAGAGTGCAGTCAGAGAGCTCGAGGACGAGGGCTGCTTTCTCAGGTGAAGCTTTGCTTGACTTTCAAGATGGGCTTGATAGGCAGAACCAGATGTTTTCAGCTTCCCCTGCAGCAGAGATGAGAAAACAAACAAACAAACGCACACAGAAAATGAATCTCAGCAATGGGTTTTCAAAATGAATACCTCACTGGATTCCTCTGGGAACATCTGTCATCAGAATCTTCTCGGATCTACAGAGAGCAATCATACCATTGAGACTAATGGGTTATTTCCCATTACATCACTACTGGATGTTCGGTTCACCAGGGTTTGGAGTGTATGACTGAACACTGAAAGAGCAGCAGTGTGGACGTAGATTCATTTACTGTAGATCCAGGCCAGTAGAAATCATTTCAGTCCAGTTATAGAGTTCTCAGTAGAAAGCCTGAGGCCTCGATCTCACGAGCCTGGAGCGACAAGCACCATCAGGAAAGCTTCCCGTGCATCAGCTCGCGTGTGCTCTGCATTCAGTGCCTGCATCAAAATATTGGTGCATTATGTAACAATGTGCTGCCTTTCTTTGGTAAATCTGGCGAATGGTGTGGTGAATCTGATTCTTTTGTTGAGAAGCACACACTGTGAGTGCTAGCGGTTTGGAGGACAGCATTACCTCACTGGTTAAACGAAGTCATTTCTGTCCACTCTGACTGAACAAAAGCTCTTTCACTGTCTAACAGCATGCAGTCACTCAAATTTGGGGTTTTGTAAGGGTTTACAAGAAGCCAGTGCCTGTTTACACAGCCAACCTGTATGGCAAATGCTGTTTTTCAGAAATAGTGCATCACTTCTATTTACAGTCAGTGTGAACAGCATCGATTACTGTTTGCACTTAGCAGAAACAATGCTATCTGTTGTTTTTTTTACTTGGTGCATTTTACCCGAACTATAAACCATGTAAACACAATTTTAACACTTCATTAAAAATTACAAAGGCAATATCTCTAATCTCAGAGTTTATAGAGACCTGGCACAAGTCAGACTTAAACTCAGACCAATCTAAATCCAGTATTAATATTAATTGTATTATTATTGGTTTAATTCCTTGTTTGATCAAGCGGGCGTATGTTTGCACAAGTCTCTCTCTCTGCTCATTATTGGCCATTGACACTTTTACTCGGTGTCTGAGACTCAATATTGAACTTGAGTTGTGCTGAGGTTTTCATTGGGGATGCGAGCCAAGATTTACATTCACTTTAATTGATCGCAAAAACTCATCTAAATGAACCCAACTGGGAGATCGTTGGTAAAAACCACAAAAGATACTCAAACACATGAAGCCTCAGCGCGAGAATAAAGAGAGATGAGCTCTCGGCTTCGGAAAGCATTACTGACAAACACGCAGGACAAAGCCGTAAATCCCACGACGCGCATCCAGCAGACGAGAGAGTTTGAAGCTGCTGTCAACATCATTAGCAGGTTACTGCTGTCCTGCATATCAAACGTGAATTAAACATCCAGTTAGCCAATCAAGGCATTGTTGCGATGTCACGGGATGATGGCGAGTCCCATGAGAGATATCAAGCGCTCACGTATAATTAATGCAGACGGCCCGGCGTTCCTCAGTCCTCTGGAACTGCAGCGTGAAAATGAGGCTTGGATTTGGAATAATGATGAGAAGAGAGAAGACGACTTTTAACAGAACGGCTTCGTGTCGTCACTATTAAATGAGTGAGAGCCATCCGTGATGGCTTGTTATGATGAAGCAGTATGTCCCAAAGCTTGCCTACTATTCTGCTACACACTCAAAAGAGTACCTAATTTTAAGGCATAGTTTAAACAGACTAATTGGGACGCAGTAAATCGCTCACATTTCAGAAAAGTAACCATTACAAAACTGACCGTTATTGCTTGTGAGGTAGAAATTACTGTCATTTCTTTCTCAATTTGGAATGAAATGGTTACTTTTGTCAAAAGTATGCAGCCTCAATGATGTACGCAGCCGACAAATGCGACCATCGTTGGAAATGAAAGACAGAAACGGTGTGAAAGCTTCACTGGTGACTGCAGACGGGACAAATATAAGAGCACGAGACACTTTAAACAACAATCAGACGCTGAGAAAACAGCGATATCTGCACTATTACTGCAATAACCCTGAATGAAGGAGCTCTTCTCCCCCATAAAGGTGCAGCAGACAAACCATGAGCTCTTTCTAGATCCTCTGGTGGAGGATAATGATGAAGATCTCAGAGACGCCTGACGGGAACATCACGCGCTCATCCTGACACGCTCCAGCTCCGATCCTCTCTCTTCTGTCAGCCTGTCCTCCACCGAACGCAGACTCAGCTCCTCATATTGTCATCGAACGCTCGGAGAGGACGGGTTAATGGCGTCAGCCGTCATTTAGCAGAGCGCCAGCAGAAACTCACTGTTCTGAACTGAAGCAAAAGTTCAACAGCAGAATCAGCACGTCTGTCGGGTCTCTCAACCGCGTTCCCTCATTATCTAGCAGCAGCACGCTCGTGTTACGGCAGAAAAAGATCACTGCTTTACACTGCGGAAAGCTGATTTCCTAGCTCTCTGATTGTTTGTTGACTTTCATAACGTTCTGATGACGATCTGATTGGACGCCGTACAGCGCCGTTACGGTTTTATATCATTTTGATTGCATACATAAAACGCTCCAACTCTAGAAGGTTCTGATGACCTTGTGGACGTTTAATCGCTGCAGCTGCGAGTCGCTTTCATACGGCATCATAAAGTTCCTCTCTCAGAGTCCTGTTTGGGCATCTGGTGTTCAAATGAATAATCAATTTCTGTCCACTCTGACTGAACAAAAGCTCTTTCACTGTCTAACAGCATGCAGTCACTCAAATTTGGGGTTTTGTAAGGGTTTACAAGAAGCCAGTGCCTGTTTACACAGCCAACCTGTATGGCAAATGCTGTTTTTCAGAAATAGTGCATCACTTCTATTTACAGTCAGTGTGAACAGCATCGATTACTGTTTGCACTTAGCAGAAACAATGCTATCTGTTGTTTTTTTTACTTGGTGCATTTTACCCGAACTATAAACCATGTAAACACAATTTTAACACTTCATTAAAAATTACAAAGGCAATATCTCTAATCTCAGAGTTTATAGAGACCTGGCACAAGTCAGACTTAAACTCAGACCAATCTAAATCCAGTATTAATATTAATTGTATTATTATTGGTTTAATTCCTTGTTTGATCAAGCGGGCGTATGTTTGCACAAGTCTCTCTCTCTGCTCATTATTGGCCATTGACACTTTTACTCGGTGTCTGAGACTCAATATTGAACTTGAGTTGTGCTGAGGTTTTCATTGGGGATGCGAGCCAAGATTTACATTCACTTTAATTGATCGCAAAAACTCATCTAAATGAACCCAACTGGGAGATCGTTGGTAAAAACCACAAAAGATACTCAAACACATGAAGCCTCAGCGCGAGAATAAAGAGAGATGAGCTCTCGGCTTCGGAAAGCATTACTGACAAACACGCAGGACAAAGCCGTAAATCCCACGACGCGCATCCAGCAGACGAGAGAGTTTGAAGCTGCTGTCAACATCATTAGCAGGTTACTGCTGTCCTGCATATCAAACGTGAATTAAACATCCAGTTAGCCAATCAAGGCATTGTTGCGATGTCACGGGATGATGGCGAGTCCCATGAGAGATATCAAGCGCTCACGTATAATTAATGCAGACGGCCCGGCGTTCCTCAGTCCTCTGGAACTGCAGCGTGAAGATGAGGCTTGGATTTGGAATAATGATGAGAAGAGAGAAGACGACTTTTAACAGAACGGCTTCATGTCGTCACTATTAAATGAGTGAGAGCCATCCGTGATGGCTTGTTATGATGAAGCAGTATGTCCCAAAGCTTGCCTACTATTCTGCTACACACTCAAAAGAGTACCTAATTTTAAGGCATAGTTTAAACAGACTAATTGGGACGCAGTAAATCGCTCACATTTCAGAAAAGTAACCATTACAAAACTGACCGTTATTGCTTGTGAGGTAGAAATTACTGTCATTTCTTTCTCAATTTGGAATGAAATGGTTACTTTTGTCAAAAGTATGCAGCCTCAATGATGTACGCAGCCGACAAATGCGACCATCGTTGGAAATGAAAGACAGAAACGGTGTGAAAGCTTCACTGGTGACTGCAGACGGGACAAATATAAGAGCACGAGACACTTTAAACAACAATCAGACGCTGAGAAAACAGCGATATCTGCACTATTACTGCAATAACCCTGAATGAAGGAGCTCTTCTCCCCCATAAAGGTGCAGCAGACAAACCATGAGCTCTTTCTAGATCCTCTGGTGGAGGATAATGATGAAGATCTCAGAGACGCCTGACGGGAACATCACGCGCTCATCCTGACACGCTCCAGCTCCGATCCTCTCTCTTCTGTCAGCCTGTCCTCCACCGAACGCAGACTCAGCTCCTCATATTGTCATCGAACGCTCGGAGAGGACGGGTTAATGGCGTCAGCCGTCATTTAGCAGAGCGCCAGCAGAAACTCACTGTTCTGAACTGAAGCAAAAGTTCAACAGCAGAATCAGCACGTCTGTCGGGTCTCTCAACCGCGTTCCCTCATTATCTAGCAGCAGCACGCTCGTGTTACGGCAGAAAAAGATCACTGCTTTACACTGCGGAAAGCTGATTTCCTAGCTCTCTGATTGTTTGTTGACTTTCATAACGTTCTGATGACGATCTGATTGGACGCCGTACAGCGCCGTTACGGTTTTATATCATTTTGATTGCATACATAAAACGCTCCAACTCTAGAAGGTTCTGATGACCTTGTGGACGTTTAATCGCTGCAGCTGCGAGTCGCTTTCATACGGCATCATAAAGTTCCTCTCTCAGAGTCCTGTTTGGGCATCTGGTGTTCAAATGAATAATCATCAGATGAGAATTTAATAAAACACATAAATATGTAACCGCAGGTAGAGGAAGACGAGTGAGAGAGAGAGAGAGGTCAGGTTTATCTGCAGTTCGTTTAGTGATGCTTGATTGGCAGTGGCCTAGATTCGCCGTCGTCTCCAGACCGTCCCATTTCTGCTGTGTATCGCTCTAAAGTGTGTCAGTCTGTCCCGGGAACATTTGGCAAAACGGAGGAGCTTTTTCTGCCCCAAACGATTCTTCTTCTCTCTCCTTCCCTTGCACACACACACACACACACACACACATACACTCTCACACACACACACACACACACACACACACACACTCACACACACACTCTCACACACACACACACACACACACACACACACACACACACTCTCACACACACACGCAGCGTTTATAAATGCCAAGCTCTGTGTGGAAGTGTGTTTCGGCCCCGTGGCGGGACTCAAACCCCATCCGATTCCTCACGCAGACCCACAGCTGAGATCTGAGGAGAGAAACAGAGAGAGAGAGGACTGAGGTCAGTGTGAGCCGGTTAGTTAGCCTGTTCATCACTCTGAATGAGTTCTGCAGTCTGTACCTGCTCAAAACGGTTTGCCTTCTTTAGTCTCTGAATATTGACTAAACATAGATGTCATCTGTTTTAGGATAGTTAACTGAATCACAGAGTTAAAGTTGCCAATGTAACATTTAATGAGAAAAAAACACTTTTAAAATGATAATATCATCCGATTATTAAAATTCATTTAGTCACTTTAAAAATGGCTCCTTTAAATGTCTTAAATAAGACATAAGATACTTCACCAATTTAATCAGAGAAAAATACTTTTAAAAGGATATTATCTGATTATTTAAATGTATTTAATTCAATTCAAGTTTATTTGTACAGCGCTTTTCACGATACAAATCGTTGCAAAGCAGCTTTACAGAAAATTAAGTTTCTACAATATTTAGTGGTAGCTTATCAGTGGTGACTGTCAGTTAATGTACATATGGCAGAAATGTACGGAAAAATCAATTAAAGACATAATCAAACAGACGATGAACACTATTAACAGCAATTATGTTGCAATCAAACTTGTAGCAAAATTTGATAGTTTTAATTTAGTTAAAAAATACATATTTTTTTGTCACTGTATACGATACAAAGACATTTAGAGGCAAATATCACAGATTTGTACAGGAACAAACAAGACAAGAGGATAAAATGAAACAAAAAATAGTTTATATTATCAAAGAATTATAATAAATTAATCTGTTCAACATGTTTGCGGTTACACTGTATTTGGTCCCCTTCAGATAGTCTACAAGTAACTTCTCATTAGAGTATTAGTAGACTGTTAGGTTCGGGTTAGTAGATATTATTTGACAGGTACACTGCTGTTCAAAAGTCTGGGATCAGTGAGATGTTTAATGTGTTTTAAAGAAGTCTCTTCTGCTCATCAAGGCTGACTTTATTTGACCAAAAATACAGAAATATTATTACCATTTAAAATAATGGTTTTCTTACTCCATACTCCAATCATTACTCCAGTCTTCAGTGTCACATGATCTTCAGAAATCATTCTGATATGCTGATTTATTATCAGTGCTGGAAAATGTTATTGATTTTAATGTCTTGATATTTTTTTGGAACCTGTGATACTTTTTCAGGATTCTTTGAATAAAGATAAAAAGAACAGCATTTATTCAAAATAGAAACCTTTTTTAACAAGATAAGTTTTATCATCACTTTTTATCAATTTAACACATCCTTGCTGAATAAAAGCATTCATTTCTTTCAAAAAAGAAAAAGAAAAAAAATTACTGACCCCAAACCTTTGAACATTTGTGTATATTGTTAAAAAATATTTATATTTTGAATAAATGCTGTTCTTTTTATTTTTTATCTTTTCCTGAAAAAAAGGATCACAGGTTCCAAAAAAAATACTAAGCAGCGATATTGATAATAAATCAGCATATTAGAAAGATTTCTGAAGATCATGTGACACTGAAGACTGGAGTAATGATGCTGAAAATACAGCTGCGCATCACAGAAATACATTACAGTTTAATAGATATTCACATAGAAAACAGCTGTTTTACATTATAATAATATTTCACAATATTACAGATTTTTCTGTATTTCTGACCAAATAAATGCAGCCTTGATGAGCAGAAGAGACCTCTTTAAAACACATTAAACATCTCACTGATCCTAACTGTGAACGCAGTGTGTTCAGTCAGTAGAATAAGTGTTGGGGAGGATCAGAATGAAGTGTTACCGATCCCTGCTTCTTCCATCTTCCCACAATAGTAATGTTTTATTTAAGTATACATTTATATTTCAGTTTTTCCTAAGTTTCACATATATTTTAATATAGAATACTAGTCAGGCTTTATGTGGCTCTGAATGAATGTGCTTCAGTCTCTGTCAGACGCGAGCGAGATCATTTGTCAAACAGGAGAGTTACAGGCGGTCGGGTCACACAATCTGAAGACATGTGAAACTCAAACACCTGAGGGTCTCGGTGCGAACACGACGCCTGACACGTGCCTCGGGTTCAGCTGCTTATAATGACTGAAAGCGACCGAGAGACGGAGGAGACGATCAAAAAACACACCATTAAACTGATTCTTCAGCCCTGATTTGGATTCATACGTTTCAGTCGGAGACCTGGGTTTTAATGCAGTTACCAACTAGTTTAGTTGAGCTCCTGAATGCATTCTGAACTTCATGACTGTTGTGTAAAACAGAAACAACCATAATGACTGCAACTCAACAGTTCAATGTGCTTTCTCGCATTTTTTAAATAAAGAAATGAATAAAAAATACAAAAGAGAAATGCACAAGCCCTGATCATGCAGAAGAACTCAAAGTTTCTCATCATCAGCCGTTTGCATGACAGCTATTAAAAATCACCTCATCTTCAGTCATTTCATGAAGCTTAACTCCAAATTTGCTCTCTTTTAAAAGTCATAGTTAAACTTCAGGTTTTTATCACTCTTGCGAAATTGGATTAATTTGCAGTCTAAATGGAGTTCCATGCCATGCACAGAAGTGGTGTAATAAATAGACAAAATTGTAATTTAAATTGCAATAATAATTGAAGCACGGTTCCAGCGATTCATTGTGAAATAATGATGTCTCTTTCAACTTCCATTATGCAGTTTGATTTTTATAATGATCAAAGCTGTTGAGTTGCTTCATCACATTCACTCAGAAAAGCGCCTCTTTTCTAAAGCATGACGCAGATTTTATGCTCAAAAGATGAGATCAAATATTTGCTTTTGAATGACATGAAATAGCTGCATAAATAAAATAAAGAGCAAACGTAATATGAAGAGAAGCGTTAAAACCATCTTGGAATATGGAAGAAAACATCAGCGCTGAGCGATGAACATCTACAGATACTCACAGACTGAAGCGTCCGCTGCGCTGTCTGAAGATCAGATGTTTCAAGGCTGCAGAAGATCAATCTTCTTCATTAGCATAAGATAAAAGACACGCACGCACGCAAACATACAGTAGATCCTCATGGGCAACAGACAGAAAAACACACTCTCTGCATTTTCAGCCCAATATGTCTGATAAAGTTTCTCTGTTTTACATCCACATGATCAAAGGACTCATATATGGAACATAATGGTTGAAGAATCAATTGAACAAATCGGTTTACATGTTTAACTTTCACTGTACTGGAAAAGTACCGCGGTACAGCGTCCAAAAAAAGAGCTGCAGCTCATCTGTGAAGAAACTGGGCCGCTGAAGCTGATAACAGATCTGTCTGGCCAAGATTCTGCTCAGATTACAGGAAGCCCATATAAAAATACACGAGCGATGGAGGAGATAAAGACACCCTCTAAACTCCCAGAACACCCACCCACACACACACACACACACACTGACACACACACACACACCACACACACACACCACACACTCATCTGATACCGATACACACTACAAGAGTTTATCTGCTACAGTTCAGTGTATCAGCAGGAAACACAAGCAGATCTGACACAGTACTCACACACACACTCACACTCACTCTCACACACCCACACACACACTCACACTCACTCTCACACACCCACACACACACTCACACTCACTCTCACA
>NW_015642853.1:100511-109771 GCF_001515625.1 Sinocyclocheilus rhinocerous | reverse complement strand
CACTCACTCACACACACACACACACACTCACACACACACACACACACTCACACACTCGCACACACACACTCACACACACACTCACACTCACACACACACACACACACGTCACAACTTTATAACTCTATGTTGCATGTTTGTTTGTTTTTCCTCTTTCCTTCTTTTTTTTTCTTTCTCTCTTCATCTCCTTGTTCTACTGTTTGTTCATTTGAATGATTTTATGCTTCTTTTATCATCTGCCCCAAAGGACTACAGTTGGAAATTAGCCAGCTGTCTAATAAACTTACAAATATGTTAATTAATGCATATTTTCCTTATAAATAAATAAACAAACAAAACAAACATGACTTTCAGAACATACAGTATGAGCACGAGTGGATCAGTTAATGACGCTGTACGTTGAGTTTGTCGTGTGTCACGTGATGTCACAGTAATGAGAGTTTAACCGTCAGCCGTTAACGAGCTCTAAACTAATCAAACTCACGCTCTGAACTCGTTTGACCGGCTTTAACTCAGCGAACTCTTCAAATGTCATAGCGACCTGATGCTAAACGCACCGAGACACTTCGCTCCCTGTACTTTACTTAAATATGAATAATTTCTTGCCGTCGCATAAATTTAAGACGAGACTTTCCAGCAGCGTCAACAAGAGGGACGAGTTCAGCACGCGAGCAAGACGATGAAGAGCCAAGATACTAACTAACCACAGAGATACTAACATAGTTTTTGCTAATATTTAGATTTTATTTTGATATTTTCTGCTTTCATGTTAATTTTAAAGTTTTAGTAATTTTACACTTTAGAGACTCTGTTTTGATTCTGATCTGATAGTCCACTTTAGACATTTAATTACCTATAAATAACTTTGCAACTGCATGTCAACTAGCAGTCGTTAGAGTATTAGTGACTGTCTGCTTAACAGTATCTCTTGGGAGATATCATCAGGAAACACGGTGATGAATGGCATCTACGCTAATATTCGTCTGTTTCTCTCTTATTCCGAGGTCACCGTTGCCACCAGATCCAGTCTGTATCCAGATCAGATGGTCACTGCAGTCACCCGGATCCAGTACATATTCAGACCAGATGGTGGATCAGCACCTAGAGAGGACCTCTACAGCCCTGAAAGACAGCGGAGAACAGGACAACTAGATGAGCCCCACATACAGATCCTCTGTAAAGACCTTGTCTCAGACGACCACCGGGACAAGACCACAGGAACCAGATGATTCCTCTGCACAATGTGACTTTGCTAGCCTGAAATTGAACTGCTGGTTTTGTCTTGCCAGAGGAGAGCTGGCCCCCCGACTGAGCCTGGTTTCTGCCAAGGTTTTTTCTCCATTCTGTCACCGATGGAGTTTTGGTTCCTTGCCGCTGTCGCCTCTGGGTTGCATAGTTGGGGACACTTCATTTCCAGCGATATTGTTGACTTGATTGCAAATGATTGCAAAGATACTTTTTAAACTGAACTGAGCTGGATGATGACATCACTGAATTCAATGATGAACTGCCTTTAACTGAAAATTGAGTGTTTACTATTGTCACTTTGCATTATTGACACATTATTTTTATATTTAATGCTGTTCAGTTGCTTTGACACAATCTGTATTGTTAAAAGCGCTATATAAATAAAGGTGACTTGACTTGACTTCATATCTGCTAACACTTTATTTTGATGGTTGCTCAACAGACGTTCTACTGACTATAAGTAACTTTGTACGGCAACTTATTCTACTAACCCTAACCTAACAGTCTACAAATGCTCTGATGAGAGTTAGTTGATATGTAGTTACAAAGTTACTTACAGTTAGTAGAATCTGTGGACTATCGAAATAAAGTGTAACCGCAATGGAGTGTGTTTTGTCATTTATATTATTTTTGTTTTTATTATAAATATCTACATAGTTTTTATTTCAGTTTTAGTTATTTTTGTATATAAAGTTAAATTAAATGAAAATGAGAAATGTTGCATTGCATAAGTTTTGTATATTTTATTTTATTTTAAATATTTAATGTCGTTTTAGATTTGGTTTTAGTTAGCTATACATCTGAATCATTATTCCATGAGTGTTTCACGCTGATCATGTAACACATCGGTATGATTTCCTCCGGTGAGTGATGGTTAACCCGTGTTGATTTTGACTCATCTGATGAAGAGAACGTGCTGCACTTCTGCTGTCTGAGTGGAAATAAAGCCGAGCGTTGAAGATCACAGACTGTGAGCCGCTGGAGAACCGCTG
Organism: Sinocyclocheilus rhinocerous; assembly: GCF_001515625.1. NCBI lineage: Eukaryota > Metazoa > Chordata > Actinopteri > Cypriniformes > Cyprinidae > Sinocyclocheilus > Sinocyclocheilus rhinocerous. The sequence goes on along the minus strand of NW_015642853.1, from coordinate 107,531 downwards.
TTCTTATGATGACGGATCCTCTTCTTCTTACAGCACATGATGAATGAAGCCGTTCAGCCAATCAGAGAGCCCGAAGCCCTGCAGGGACCAATCAGAATCCTCCTGCAGCTCCCTCGAAGCCGGCAGAGATAAATGAGAGACAAACAGAGGAAATTGACCTGATTTGTGCAGCTGTGGAGTTTAAACTGTATATATTAACACCATCTATTCAACAGAAACAGCAGCCATACGGCACGATTCATTCATTTACAAACAGCATCACACGAGTCTGTGAACTCCAATCACTGCATGTCTGAGGAGTGTCACTGCGTTTCTCTCCATACGGGTGAATGAAATCAATGTATGACCTCGTTTTCCTCACAAATAATAACTGGAGGCGCTTTTTTCCAAATATGTTCTTTCTTTCTCTTCAAATCTATTACACAATTAGCAGAGCCATAAATTGCCTTCATGCTGAACGTCAGACTGAACACTGAACATCGAGATCTGATCATCACAGTCATCATCTCACTTCAGTAAATTCAGCTGCAAACATACAAACATAACCATAACTATAACCTAGGGCTGTTGATTTTACATGTTAATTTGATGCATTTAATTATGATTATCGCATGTATCGCGTCCACACCTGTCCATCATCTCACACTGATGCAGTGTCTGATGAAGATGATGCAGGACGACTGACTGCGTGAATGCAGTGATACGAGCCTAAAATTCAAGATATGAGGGCAAAAAAATCACCGTCTTATATTTATGTCATATAATATAGTTTAGCAATATCACACCAGCAAGAGTGCTGCTTTTCCCCAATATCTGCACCATTGCAAATGTGATACAAGAGTTCAATAAACAAAAAGTCAATGTTGCATTTAGCACAATATTGTCTGTTTAGCTCAATTTCACAAATGAAAACAGTTCCAATCAAAGTCACAGCAGAACTGTTGAGCGTCTCTGATCAACACACAGCAGTGATTCATAACTGAATGAATCCACAGTTTTGAACGAATCGAGTGAGTCACTTGCTTTGTGTCTGAATGAATCAGCCATTTGAACAAATCAGTTGAGTGAATGATTCAATGACTCACTCATTAAGAGAGCGACTCGCCGCCACCTACTGGCAGTAAACAAAAGCAAATTCTACACTGAATCTAAATATTTCTTTCTAAAGCTGCGTTTTTGTAATGTGTATTCAATCGTTTCTCATCTAACCCAATAATGATCTTTTGAGGATAATTTCTCAGCCAAAATTGATGTGCAATTAATTTGTAATTAATTTATCAGTATATCATGAAATTTATTAGATTACAAATTTTTATCGCTTGACAGCCCTACAAAAACCATAACTATAACTACACACACACACACACACTCGGCGTGTCTCTCCGGTCCGGATCATCTGACCCTCACAGATGGCATTATGACACGCATATATAAAATCATCTGTTCAGCTGGACTCATCTGCATATTTAGTGTCACATTATACGCCGTATTAGCTCCGAGTGTTTGTGATTCGCATTCAACAGGACGACAAACTCTCACAAACACACCCATGTGTTTCATCGCAGCGTTCAAGGACACGGAAGCGTCTGAAGGCAAACTCTCGCACTCCTCTGTGCTTCTGCACACAGACACACATCTGATCAGAGATGCTGGTTTGGGCTGATCAGGAGGAGAACCTCTGATTCATGACGCCTGAACGAGGTAAACAACAGCTTACTGTGGTAATGGAGCATTAGTCAGCGGGACCGACTGTCAGGAACCCAAAACCTTCCCAATCTGACATGTGATGGTAAACACTGCTGAACTGAATCACAGACGATCTGTACTGTCATTAGTGTGAGCCTGTGATGCACAGAAGATGTAATAATCATCAGAGCCCTTCAGCATTAACCAAACCCATAAAACACTTTCATGAGGTTTCCACACCGCACTTAACCCGGTTATCGGCTTTTTAAACACCTGCTTTTAACCTCGGCGTTTCACACTGTAATTTCAGAAATGTGTCATTTTCAAACAGGGTTCTGAGCGCTTTTAACCCCAGCTTATGTAAGCCAGTTAACCACATATGACAGGGTTAATTAATGCACCGTTAAAGTGTGAGAAGAAACAAACAACCAATCATAAACTGAACAGCATGGGCCTCATTAAATATTCATGAGCTTTGTAGAGTCACAGACACATTAACAAGCAAAATGAGTGACATTAAATATGTTAATTGGACTTCAAAAGAGACTGTTATAATCATACAAAACTATTAAAAATAACTTTTGTTGGTTGAAATAAAATAGAAATATTAAAGGAAAAATCTAAACTTAAAAATTAGAAATGTTGCCTTGGAAACTAACTGAACTAAAATAAGTTTAAGCTGAAGTATTAAAAGTACTAAAACTGAAATAAAAAATAAATTCAAGCTTAATAGAAATACTAAAAACACAACAAACTAAACTGAAAATATAAACACAAAAGGTATTCCAAAATATTAATAAATACTATAGATAATAGTAAAATAGCACTGATAGGAACAGGACGGTCAGGAATACGTAAACCGGATGCTCAAGAGCAGCGCAGGCTGTTATTTAAACAGGTCGCATGCTGATCATGTTCACACGGGGCTTACAAAAGTCTAAAACCTCCAACCATTACGTTCAGAAAGAATGAGCCGGTTAAAAAAGCCCTTCAGTTCTACTGAGACGATCCACACAGACGAGGTGCTAGCAGCATCTCATGCAGTGTTTCTGGCAGCGTTTGATTGGCTCTAGCTGATGAACAGCTGTGATGTGGGCGGGACATCCAGCATCTGAACACCTCCGAACAATCAATCATTCACGATCTACAGACTGAAACATGAAGCAAGACTCACGGCTCACGCTGAACCACAGAACCAGCTGAGGAACCGCGACCCGCTGGATGAAGATCCCACAGGTCCGCTTAGAACTAGTCTAGACAGACTGGTAGAATGTCCTAAACAACCAATGCCAGTTAGTCTTTTAGTGACTTTCAGTATCAGGTAAATCTGATATCAACAAAGCAGAATCAGTGCTGCTGGATTCTCTAGTTTACCTGCTACTCAGTGTCTTCATCAAACTATGCGTGACATTCCACTACAGACCCAGTTAGCAAGATAACCCGAGTCAAACGGTTAAATCTGATGAGGCAGAAACCAATCCATCACAATCCTGAAAAATAAAATGTATCACAGTTTCCACAAAAATATTGTTCAGCACAACTGTGTTCAACATTGATAATAATCAGAAATGTTTCTCGAGCAGCAAATCAGCATATTAGAATGATTTCTGAAGATCATGTGACACTGAAGACTGGAGTAATGATGCTGAAAATACAGCTGCACATCACAGAAATACATTACAGTTTAACAGATATTCACATAGAAAACAGCTGTTGTACATTATAATAATATTTCAGTGCTTTTAGTGAATTTTTCATCAAATAAGTGCAGCCTTGATGAGCAGAAGAGACTTTGTGATGAAAAAAAGTCTTCAGATTACATGAAATGAAATCCAAAGCTCCACATAACTCAAACACTACACAACATCTACTGAGCAAACATCTGTCAAACATACTAATACTGAATGTCTACGAGACAGACTGTCAACCTGCCACACACACACCCACACTCACACACACACACACACACACTCTCACACACACTCTCACACACACACACACTCTCACACACACTCACACACACTCTCACACACACTCTCACACACACACACACTCTCACACACACTCACACACACTCTCACACACACTCTCACACACACACACACTCTCACACACACTCACACACACTCTCACACACACTCTCACACACACACACACTCTCACACACACTCACACACACTCTCACACACACTCTCACACACACACACACTCTCACACACACTCACACACACTCTCACACACACTCTCACACACACACACACTCTCACACACACTCACACACACTCTCACACACACTCTCACACACACACACACTCTCACACACACTCACACACACTCTCACACACACTCTCACACACACACACACTCTCACACACACTCACACACACTCTCACACACACTCTCACACACACACACACTCTCACACACACTCACACACACTCTCACACACACTCTCACACACACACACACTCTCACACACACTCACACACACTCTCACACACACTCTCACACACACACACACTCTCACACACACTCACACACACTCTCACACACACTCTCACACACACACACACTCTCACACACACTCACACACACTCTCACACACACTCTCTCACACACACACACACACACACTCTCACACACACACACACACACTTGTCTGGCGTGGCTCCAGCGCTTCTCTCTCCCTGCGTGTGTAATGAACGTCACACTGACTGTGTTCTGCATACTAAGATTTCACTGCAAATCTGCACTTCCACAAATGGCTTAGAGAACAAATGAACAAACGACCTTGAGTGACACACACACTCACACACACACACCTCCATCAGAGCACTGGGTTGATCTTTCACTCAGTCAGCGGTTATTTCTGTCCTTGAACTTAGGAACCAGAACACGTGAGTGAAGAACTGTTAGAATTACTGCTAGAAATAAAACTCAAGAAAACTTCATTGTGGCACGAGACTCTTGAATCTGAATGTGTTTTATCACCGTCATCTTTTCCTCAGCTTTCATATGTTTGGAATCACAGATTTCAGAATATTTCATCAGGGTGAGTTTGCAGGTGAAGGAAGACTTTGAAAGCGTCTTCAAAGAGTTTTCCTGTATGTGGTTCCGTGACACTCATGATTAATGAATGAGTTCAGATCAGGAGAGAATAACAGCAGAACTGTTGATGAAAACATACAGACTGACCATCGGACCAACAGCAAGAGCAATAAATTAACATATATGCAAATCACAATGAACAGACACTCTGAGATCACCTGAGATCTGAACACACATGCCCGTTGCCAAGGAGACACACCTGTCAATCATCTGAGCGTCCTACCAGCCCAATCTACGGAGAACAAGGACCTGAAAACACTTCACTGGGTGATCACTTGGTGGCGCTGTCCCCAAACCGACACCGATGACTTCAAAAGCCCAATATTTATTTATTCATTTAATTATTTCAGTTATTATTTTATTATTGGGAATAACTGTCACCAAAGCTCTCAGGTTCATCAGAACATGCTGGTAAAGAGCCCTACGAAAGTCACAGGAGCAGCAGTGGAAACAACAAACGAAAACGACAAAAAACAAGATTGCGGGAAACAAACAAGATGAAAATAACTGCAGAAGAGATTCAACTCAAAACACCCGAATCTGAAACTTTAGAAGAAAAGTGCACCTTCAGGCTTTCTGCAGGTTTGATGAAGGAAAATTTAAGACTTTTTAAGAGCAAGTAAAGAAAACTTAAGGAATAAATTGAATGGAACTCAATGAAATCAAATATCTGCCAGTGGGCTCAGAAAAACTTAACTCAAAGGGAAAACAAGTTTTCATTCCCACTGACAGATATTTGTTCTTGCTTTAAGCACAAACTCACTTCATTTTGATCAATTTCTCATAAACCAAGACTTCATATCTTCATTTTGCGTCTCCAGTAAATGTCTCTTGATTTAAGGAAAACAAACAAAAACACTGAGCAAGATATTTTTTTTTTTTTTTTTGCAGTGCATGCAACATTTAATGCCACGACCTTATGACTTTCTGGTCTGATTTAAGAGCTTTTTAGGCTTCAGATTGTGGAAATGCATGTGGAAATGCTAATGAAGACTTTTCAAGACTTGCAGAAACCCTGATTCAACCAACTTCACTACTAAACATCACTGTTTTTGAAGAAAGTCAAGTCTATGTGTGGAGCAACAAACAGTTCAGAGAAAAGCAAAGCAAATCAGAGTATTAATCAGATTCATTAATGAACTTTGAGCAGTTGGTGGCGCTATAGAATTCAACTGACAGACCTGCAAACTGGTCTGGATATTTCAGCAGCATCACTGCTTGTCATGATTATCCTCTGAAAGAAACATGGTGCTGATGGTATCTCAATCAGCTTTATCAGTCTGAAGATCCAGATTTAAGATCCAAAATAAATGTCAATGTCAAATATGATCTGTCATGAGGTGATGCAGTGAAATCCTGTAGATATGCATGAGGTGATGTGCAGATGATGAATCTGACCTTCATTAAACAATAATATTACAGTAAATCAGAGGAACACCCTGAACATCGCCGTATCAAATCAGTCTGAAAGCAGAAGCAGCTCGAGCGGTTCCTGACGCGTGCCGCTGCTCCCACGAGGCCGAGTCAATTAAAATATCAAACAGCGTGTTTATTATGAGGGATTTCTGTATGCGGTAATAAAGGCAAAACAAAGCTTATGTATAATTACAGGATTAGCAGGAAAGCAGCGTATTATCTGGCTGTGGTAATTGAATGTGAGTTTACGCTGACATGAAGTACCTGGACAATCAAAGCACTGTTACTCATAATCTCGTCGCGCTCAAAAGATTCATTATGGCGGTGTGAAATGAAAAGCCGTGCGGCGTGCGGACGGGCTCTTGAGCCATTCATTCTCACCAGAAAAAACAACGGCGGTGGTGTTTTGGGTCAGACCTGAGAGGAGCTTATTCTGCCTTTAGTTCTGAAGAGAAAAACTGCTGGAAATGACAGGCCCGGCAGACGCTAATAAAGCATCACTGTGGAAATAAGTGTGGTTTAAGGAAAGTGCAGTAAACAGTTCTTCTGCACTTCGTCATGTGAACGCTGAACACGTTCCCACAGTCCTGCTCTCCAGTACCTTCAGCAGAGATTCAGAGTCCCTGAGCAGAGGAACTCCAGCCAGAAGAACAACACACACACACTAATACACACACCACACACACACACACACACCACACCACACACACACCACACACACACACACACACCACACCACACACACACCACACACACACACACACACCACACCACACACACACCACACACACACACACACACACAATAACA
>NW_015642853.1:98038-100200 GCF_001515625.1 Sinocyclocheilus rhinocerous | reverse complement strand
CACACACACACACTAATACACACACCACACACACACACTAATACACACACCACACACACACACTAATACACACACCACACACACACACTAATACACACACCACACACACACACTAATACACACACCACACACACACACTAATACACACACCACACACACACACTAATACACACACCACACACACACACTAATACACACACCACACACACACACTAATAGACACACACACAGACACTTAATCTTCAGTTACACACACTCTCACACAGGTCAGGTTTTGCAAACACACACAGGCTGGCAGAGCTGCGCGGGAATCAAGCATTACTGGCACACAGAGACATTTCAGAAAGTTTCAATGCCAACTTTTTTGATTATAAATGTAAAACTTTTCCATTCAGTTCAACTCAATTTGGCAGCCGTTACTGAGAATGTTTCAGACGTTAAAGGTCTGGATCCTCCTGACTGAATATTTCACCGGTCAAGTCAAGGAAAGTCACAGAATCAGTGATGCAAACTTCAAATCCAAGTTCTGCTGTAAAGCAGCTCTAACAAGACAACAGTGTCGTTGTTCAGTTCCAGTCAGTTCAGTGCTGATTCGGTTCAGTTCATAAGTAAAGTTCATCAATTATAAAACAATTTCAATTCAGCGATAAGCAGCTCTACTGAAGACAATGGTGTCGTTCTTCAGCTCCAGTCAATTCAATTTTTGTTCTCATCCGACAGTCAGTGCCATCAAATTAATGAGATTACTGAATATAAAGAGTCTTTCTGGTTAAAGGTCAAAACCTGTTAATATAACGAACTGCCTGAATGACTTAAATCTGACTGGTATCTTAAAAAAATATGCAGAGCAGAATAATAAATGAGAAAACTGGATGAAACATGATGGATTAATAATCATCAAACTAGTCCTTTCCATGTTCCACAACTTACACACACACACACACACACATACTCACACACACAAACACCACACACACACACACACACACACACACTCACACACTCACACACACACACACACTCTCTCTCACACACACACACACAATCTAATATTTCACTGTATACAGTAACGTAGTTCATCATAAACAGCGTTTTACTGCAGCTTTACACTTTTACAGTCAAAATGTCTCTCTGAACATCTTCACACTGAATTTCTGTCTTCAATGATCGTAATATTGCATTCATGAAATTTGAGTCAGAAACAGCATGAGGTTGATGTCGACTTCTGATCTTTACATGCAGTATGACTGTAAACAGAAAAATTCATTGATACTCTTCATAAATGAACACAAATGGGGGAGACTGGCCTTTTTCCATGCGTTCCTCAGATGAATGATCCCTCATTAGGCATTTATAGGTGAACACTGCGTCCTCTTTACTAGCAGAGCCTGGTCCCGGAGCGCCGGCGGCTCACAGCGACTGCAGACTCCCTCATCAGACGTCAGAAACCACTCACTCATTCACAAAAATCTGCATTTATTCACTTTATATTCGGTCACTCGTGCTCCTGTCGTTCCAAACGCACATAGATGATTATGATTATTATTTCCCTCCTGTGAACAAAACACAAATTTCACATATGCAATCACACATTAATTTTATTTATTTATTTTTATGGCCATACCATCATCTGGGGCTATTTTAAGATCAATGTATTTTAAACAAACAGTAGTAACACAATAGTGATGAAAAACAACAACTGACAACCAACTCACATCAATATAACAAACATTATATAAGACTTTTCATTTCAATATTTGATCTTAAAATCTTTCAAAAAAATTAAGATTATTCCTGGTAAAACAATTTTAAAAACATCCTTTAGAGAAGTTTTAGTAAAAATGTTGCCTAGGGGCATTTAAAGCAGAACCTCTTAATAAAAACAAACAAGTATGTGATTGGGCATCTTGTGTAAACTGTCTGGTCATGTCTACCAATCACATGTTAAAATCACGTGTGAAATATGTGTTTTGCACATGGGAACATTTTCACAGTATGAAACTCACATGATCACAAATGTTTCATGTGTGTGTGTGTGTGTGTGTGTGTGTTAGTGTGTGTGTGTGTTTTGTAATAAAATAAATCTAATTTTCATTTAGTTAAACATGGTATACTAAAATAACTAAAACTGAAATAAAAATTAATACAAACTATATAGACGT
>NW_015642853.1:96084-97837 GCF_001515625.1 Sinocyclocheilus rhinocerous | reverse complement strand
ATATATATAAATATATATATATATATATATATATATATATACATACATATACATTTTAAGTTAGCTTCCACTGCAACATTTCTAATTTTCATTTATTTTAACTTGATGTTCTAAAATAGCTAAAACTAAAACGAAAATTGAAAAAACAATTATAAAAACTGTGCAGATTTTTAAAAACAACGAAAATTACTTTAAAAAATACTAAAACTTTATCTGAAATGAACATGAAAGTAGAAGATCTAAAAATCAAACCCATTTCAAAATATTAACGAAAACCATAATAGTGTCTTGATACTGAAATAACACCGTTCTGAAGTCACGTGATCATTTACGTCACTTATCGGTCTACAGAATAAAGTCAGCAGCTGTGAATCGTAAAAGTGAATGATGACAGGACGATGAGCGAGCGGCGCGTTTCTGCCTCGATAAACGCCACTACAACTTCATCTTTCATTCAGATTCAGAAACCTGAACTTCTTGGTTTTGCGGTAACTTAAAGAGGTCCTATTATGCTCTTTTACAAAGTCTTGATTTTGTTTTGGGGGTGTACTAGAACAGGCTCTCATACTAGGCCGTTCGAAAAACATTATTTTTCACATATTTAACATTATTACACACCTCTCTGTGGAAACTGTGATAGAAAGTTCAAAAGAACAGCTACAAAACTGTATAGTATGACCTCTGTAAGAGATTAACCCTGTAAAGGCAGATGAAAATAATGAAATAATGGTCAGAAATGTTTAATTTTTTAAAAGGAACCTTTAGGCCAGGGGTCACCAAACTCGGTCCTGGAGGGTCAGTGTCCTGCAGAGTTTAGCTCCAACTTGCCTCAACACACCTGCTTGGAAGTTTCAAGTATACCAGACCTTGGCTGTGTTCGAAATGGCATACTAACATACTGCTTACTGCCTACTGCCCAGTATACAGTGTATACTGCCTACAATTTTTTAAAGGGGTCCTATTATGCTCTTTTAGAAAGTCTTGATTTTGTTTTGGGGGTGTACTAGAACAGGCTCTCATACTAGGTTGTTCGAAAAACACATTATTTTTCACATATTTTACATTATTACAACACCTCTCTCCCCAGTCTGGCATGAACGGCTCGAATAGTTCCTGTATCAAATGAAGGCCCGCCTTCTGAAATACGAAATGTGCTGTGATTGGTTAGCTGGGCCAGTGTGTGTTGTGATTGGTTAGCTGGGCCAGTGTGTGTTGTGATTGGTTAGCTGGGCCAGTGTGTGTTGTGATTGGTTAGCTGGGCCAGTGTGTGTTGTGATTGGTTAGCTGGGCCAGTGTGTGTTGTGATTGGTTAGCTGGGCCAGTGTGTGTTGTGATTGGTTAGCTGGGCCAGTGTGTGTTGTGATTGGTTAGCTGGGCCAGTGTGTGTTGTGATTGGTTAGCTGGGCCAGTGTGTGTTGTGATTGGTTAGCTGGGCCAGTGTGTGTTGTGATTGGTTAGCTGGGCCAGTGTGTGCTGTGATTGGTTAGCTGGGCCAGTGTGTGCTGTGATTGGTTAGCTGGGCCAGTGTGTGTTGTGATTGGTTAGCTGGGCCAGTGTGTGCTGTGATTGGTTAGCTGGGCCAGTGTGTGCTGTGATTGGTTAGCTGGGCCAGTGTGTTTTGTGATTGGTTAGCTGGGCCAGTGTGTGCTGTGATTGGTAGCACTCGGCTCCTGGTCGGGAAATGTCATGCCCCTTACCACAGCCGCCTGCTGCGAGCTTCAGTGTAAATATTGCGTCAAAATCAAATCAATTT
>NW_015642853.1:91366-95918 GCF_001515625.1 Sinocyclocheilus rhinocerous | reverse complement strand
TCCCATTCGTCGATCTTTGTGATATCACAAATCCCGGAAAATGTGCGTTGTAGTCCAAACGAGTCGTTCGTTGTAATTTTTGAAAAGTGATTTCTGTTAAATAAAATATCTCCTTTTGAAGTGGGCTTTGAGCTTTGTTACTTTGCATATATTTTTTATGCTCAAACAGCAACATTACAGACTAACTAAAGTTGAAAAAGTGAAAAAGCATAATAGGACCCCTTTAACAACATCACATCTGACCTGCTCTTATTCGGGGTTACATCATGTGACAGCCGCTTACAGGAGAGGTGAAGTGTGACAGGCCATAATCTGCCGCAGCGCGCGCGAGCAGGAGGTCACGAGGAGATCTGAGAGCGCATGCTAAACACGGACACACTGATCTCAGCACAGACACTGAGCATCATACTGTCAAATATATCAACGATATTGATGCTACTCATACTAATAATCTCCTGTCATGGCTTCTGTATAAATAATAGAGAGAAAAAAGACTAAAAAAAAGTGAAGCCCACTCAGAAACATCATAATTTAAGACTATTAAAATGTTTACTAATATTTTGATTTATATATTTTTTTATTGTTATATTGTCCGTTTTCATTTTTAATCAGTTTTAGTAATTTCGTTGTGGTTTTGTCTTTTTGTTTTTTTAGTTTAGTTTTTAAATGCCTATATAGTTTTTATCAACTAAATGAAAATAAGGTACTAAAATAAGTTTAAGTTTTTATTTTATATTTTACTTTATCTCTGTAAACTTTCATTTTATTTCAAGTCACGAAAATTATGCATTTTATTTTTATTATATATTACATATTACATATTTATTATATATTCATATTATTTTATTTATATACTTTATTTTAATATTATATTTTATTTCTGTGAACTTTTATTTCTAGTAACAAAATAGTTTTTTGTGTCAAAGCAGCTTTACAGAGTCAAACAGGAAAAGTAATTTTCCAGCTAAAGTCAGTTCATTGATGATTCAGTTCAGCTCTCTTCAATAGCGTCTGTGCAATCAGTCAAGCGTCCCCAACTAAACAAGCCAAAGGCGAGGAACTAGTTTTAGTTAACCATAAAATCCCTGTCCAGAGCTAGCGATACTGCAGTTTCCTTCCACATGAGGACGTCTGTCTGTCAGATTCATGAAAACAGTGAACAGAAGAGAAAAGTGAACCCAAGCAGAAGCAGGTTCAGTGAATGTAACTAAAACTAATGCTGATGGTAATTAGAGGAGAAACAATGCAATATGATTATTCATTTATTTATGTTTTGAGGACTACAGAGGGGAAAGTTGCTCTGCAATGAATAATTCAGGTTCCTGCTTCCAGATTAAACTACTGTGAGTCTGTAGAGAGCAGATTTCTTCTCAGCAGCTCCACATGAACTAAAGCAAGCGTTCACTGCTGTCACTACTGAACACAAACCCTGACCGCATCTGACCGTGACCTCCTCACATCATCATCATCATCATCATCAGACATTTCTGATTATTATCAATGTTGAACACAGTCGTGCTGCACAAAATTTTTGTGGAAACCGTGATACATGTTATTTTTCAGGATTCACAGATGAACAGAAAGTTCAAAAGAACAACATTTATCTGAAATAGAAATCTTTTGTAACATTATAAATGTCTTTACTGTCACTTTTCATCAATTGAATGCGTGCTTCTTTTTTTAATCATACTCGAATCTTTTGCATAGTAGTGTATACAGACTATAGTATTAATAATAATCAGAAATGTTTCTCGAGCAGCAAATCAGCATATTAGAATGATTTCTGAAGATCATGTGACACTGAAGACTGGAGTAATGATGCTGAAAATACAGCTGCGCATCACAGAAATAAATTACAGTTTAACAGAGATTCACATAGAACACAGCTGTTTTAAAATGCAAAAATATTTCAAAATGTTTACAGTATTTTGTATCAAATAAATGCAGCCTTGCTGAGCAGAAGAGACTTCTTTCAAAAACATAAAAAATCTTAATTATTCCAAACGTTATTATTGGCCGGTAGTGAATGGTATTTTATTTTATAATGCAATATAAATGGTTAAATCAGCTAAATAACTGTCCTGTAATCAGACCGCTGTAATGAGACGTCAGCGGGTGTGCACTAGTGAGTGCCCTACATCAGGGAGGGGTTTGATCATGTGAAGTGAGGACTAGAGTTGTCTCGAGCTCATGAAGACTGTAGGAATGGCTCAGATGAAGATCATGTGACACTGAAGACTGGAGTAATGATGCTGAAAATACAGCTGCGCATCACAGAAATAAATTACAGTTTAACACATATTCACATAGAAAACAGCTGTTTTAAAATGCTAAAATATTTCAAAATTTTTACAGTATTTTGTATCAAATAAATGCAGCCTTGCTGAGCAGAAGAGACTTCTTTCAAAAACATAAAAAATCTTAATTATTCCAAACGTTAGTCGTTAGTCGTTCGTTTGGCCTCAGTCCCGCGGGCCGCTGCAGAGGAGGTTATTTTCAACACGCCGGAGCAGCGCTTCCACCCACACATGCATCTCACATCAGCTCATCTCAGCGCCACAGCAGATTCCTCTCATCGATAAACGCTCTCCATACATTCAGCGTCCAGCTGACGCCCGCGGCCACAGCGCTTCACATCACACAGCGTGATAAGAGTTTATAAACGTTCACTTCAGCTCTCCAGCAGGTGCTGAAGCACTGATGAAGATGAGGAGGATGAGATGAAATTAAAGCACAGAGGATTGATCACGTCTCATCACAAGCAGGAAGAAAAACTGCACTTCATAGACAGAAAACAAACCTCTGACCTCCAACAACCCACCACAGCAGAGGAGGATCCTCGGGGTTAAAGGTCAATCTATGAACCAATGTAACAATGTGTCAGGAGGGCACATGATCCAGAATGTAATAAATCAAAATAATCTGATGCCAGTGTTCTTTTAACATGGAGATACTATTATAGTTTTTGTTAAAATTCTGAATTAGATTTTATTTTTATATTTTCTGCTTTTTTATGGTGAACTTAAAGTTTTAGACATTTTGTTGTGTTTTTGTGATTTTTTAATAGTTTTTGTGGTTTTTTCATAAGTATTTATAGTTTAATTTTTTTATTCAGTTTTAGTTTTAATTATTTTAGTTCATCAAGTTAAACTAAATGAAAATTAGAAATGTTGCCTTGGAAACTAGCTGAAATAAAATGTTTAATAAGTTAATTTTAGTTACATTTTTAGTCATTTTGTTGTGTGTTTTTGTCATTTTTATAAATTTTTGTTGTTTTAAAATATGTCTGTATACTTTTTATTAATTTTAGTTAAGTTATTTTAGTACAAGCTTAATAAAAATGAGAAATGTTGCCATGGCAACTAGCTGAAATAAAGTACCTTTTTATATTTTATTTTATTTCAGTTAACATTCATTTTAAGTAATACAAATATTTTAATAGTTTGTTTTAGTTAACTATAATAGCCCTGTCTGATGCACAATAACAACATGTCACAAGGTCACGTGACCCAAAATGTAATATAAGATGTTCCTCATCAAAACAGACTCAAATGAGTCACTTATTGTCATACAGTAATAGAAAAAGGGAGAGCAGCTCAGATGGTTTGAGTTGATCATTGACTTTGATGTCCTGGTAAATCAGCACAGACACTGGTGAGATCTCATCAGAAGCTAGCAACACAGACTTACTGTATTGGTGATGAGATCTAATTAGCGCTGCTGAATTAATGTAAATGTAATTGTGTTTGTGTTTTCAAGTGGGAATCTCCTCATGTGTCTCTGGCTTCACTGCTGTGGACGTTTATGGACTTTGAACAGGTGCAACTAAACTGCCGTGTTTCCACAACAGCTTTTCACAAAGGAGCTCCATCAAACCTGCAGCGTGGAGCAATTAGAGGAGTGAGCCGTAAACCTGAGCGGGAACCAGGAACAGATGATGCTGGAGGAGGAGAAGAGGCTCCATGAGTCCACGGCGCTGAAGGTCACTGCCGTCTGAGGACCCCAGAGACCAGTGATGTGCAAACGCATTAGAGATCCGTCAGGCGTAATCGCTGCTCATATGGTGGCGTATTAAATCTGAGAGGAACCGGGCAGAGAAGATGAAGGGCAGACGCAGCCTTCAGGTGACACACCTCAGCAGTTTCATCAGCAGCTTTATGAGTTTCAAAGGCAATAGATTGTTTTAGTCGACGGTGTGTTTTTGTCTTGAGGCGGAATGTCACTTTAGAAGTGATAAACACGAAGCCTTCAGGACGTCTGATTCGCTCTGATGATCTGACGTCCTTACAAGACAGAAACTAAAACTAAACATCTACAACCGTCAGCTTCTCTGATGACAATAAACACAAATGAACTGAGAGGATGAAAACCAAAACACCAGTTCAGTTCTTAATTTGAGCTGAATGTGAAATGATATAGAAAACTGAATGTTAGGAAGCAAATTTCAAATTAAATTCGACAGACAGAAAGACAAACAGATAGATAAAGTGGATAACTGTGGCAGCAGGTTTCTGTCTGTCATTCAGCTGTTGTGTTGTTCAGCCGGCGTCTA